>NW_026267295.1:359973-364755 GCF_000697945.3 Frankliniella occidentalis | reverse complement strand
GTGGGGGCGCGGCAGGGCGGGGCGAACAGGGGAAACGGGCGAAATGATGACGGACGGATAATTCACTTAGCCAGTTTTCGGCGGCTCGACTCGGCTCCCTCCGTCTCTGGCTTAGGACTCGAGTGGGCATGGCGGCCTGACGGGAGCTGACGCGGCGCCAAAGGTCACCTGCGTAGTGGGGGCGGCGGGGAGGGCGGCGTGCGAATGACCCCGCATGCAACCACGCCCCGCCACTCAGGATGGGGAGGAACGCTACGCTCCCTAGCCGCCGGTCCTCTCTTCTATGAGCATGATAAACGGCCGGCGCTGGGCAGGTGCCCGCCTCCGAATCCCTAACGACCTCTAGCCGTGTCCTTGGCCGGTGCCAAGGTGGCCGACGTCCGCCAGGCATTCTTAAGGCCCCAGGGTTCCCGTCTCAAGCTCAAGTCGCCCCAATGTCCCTGCCAGCAAGCCCAGGTCTGGGCAGCATGCTGCCCATCACGGCACCTCCTGCGCTGGCCAACGCAAGGCCGTCCCACTGCGCGGCGTGTCGTGGCGTGACGCGACGCGCGCCTTACGGTCGCTGGGGGAGTCATTCACCCTGGCGTCGCTGTTTGCATGCAGCGCCAGCCCGCCCCGCACGCCGCCAGCCGGCGCGCCGTCTGCTCTGCGGGGCGGGGCAGGGCGGGCAGGGCGAGCCGGGCGGGCCCCTCCGGCTAGACCCTCCCGGCGCGCCCGCGTGCGCCACGGGTCTGTCCGCCGCTCGGGCGCTTGACCTCACCTCGCCACTTGCGGACGTGTTCGCCAGGTCCTGTACCACATGTTCGAGTCGTACACGGAGATGGGCCCGAGCAACATCCTGGCCACGGACCTGCTGGCGGGCTTCGCGTCCTTCTTCGTGGTGGCGTTGGGCGGCACCGTGATCGGCATCGTGTGGGGCTTCGCCACGGGGCTGGTGACCCGCTTCACGCACCAGGTCCGCGTCATCGAGCCCATCTTCATCTTCGTCATGGCGTACCTGTGCTACCTCAACGCGGAGATATTCCATCTGAGCGGCATCATGGCGTGAGTACAGTAGTCCAAAGGTAGACTCGGCCTTGATCCTAGCCGTGTACAGTAGGCAGCCAAAGACCCATTACTGACTGTTTTTCTGCAGCATCACGTTCTGTGGCATCACCATGAAGAACTATGTGGAGGCCAACATCTCGCACAAATCGCACACGACGGTGAAGTACGCGATGAAGATGCTGTCCTCATCCTCGGAGACTGTCATCTTTATGTTCCTGGGCGTGGCGACGGTGAACAAGAACCACGACTGGAACACGTGGTTCGTCATCCTCACCATCTTTTTCTGTTCCGTATTCCGAGCTATCGGTGAGTCTAGGTCCATTATGGCATGGAGTTCTCCTTGGTTATGTGTCCGACTTGATTTAACGTCGTCCTGTCTGTTCCAGGAGTAATCGTGCTAACCGCCCTAGTCAACCCCTTCCGTCTCTACAAGCTGGACCGCGTCGAGAAGTTCGTCATGTCGTACGGCGGTCTACGTGGTGCTGTTGCCTTCGCTCTAGTTCTCCTTATCAATCCGAAGCACGTCAAGTTGCAGCCCATGTTTGTAACGACAACTATTGCTGTCATATATTTCACTGTATTCTTCCAGGTGCGTTCGTCAGACTCCACACCAAATCCAATCCAAAGTGATGCAGTAGAATTGGCATCGATTAGTATCGTAATCAATCTTCTATGATTTCAGGGCATTACAATCAAACCCTTGGTGAAAATCCTGAATGTAAAGAGGGCGGAAAAGAGGAAGCCTACGATGAATGAAAGGATACACGAGCGGGTAAGGCTCCTACAGTATATCTGCTTCCCCTTGCTTCTGTTCCCCTCTCTCCTGCCTTTCCTTTTCTTGTCCTCCCGTGCCCCGCCTAAACCCTCCCGGCTCTGCGAGTCCCCTCCCAAAGCAAGCTTTATTGATCTGGACCTGCCTGTTTCTTTGCAGTTTATGGACCACACCATGGCGGGCATCGAGGATATATTGGGCCACCACGGCAACCACCACGTTCGGGACAGGTACTTACCCTCCCCCTCTGACCTTTCCTTGGGGCCCGGCCGGGCCGGGGTGGAGCAGCAGGCCAGGGTCGGGGGGCCCTGATGCTGGGCGCCTCCGCTCCGCCTCTATGCTCCACCTCCCCGAGGCCGGGCCAAAGCCTTCTAAAGATATCGAGCCCCGGGCGAGAAATGGAGATGTTTGTGCGTCAAGATTGTCAACCGACGCTGACTCCAATCCCTATACATACTGACCCACTGTCGACGCACAAGATTACGGTGAGTGTCGCATCTAACTTCCCTCTTTGTTTCTTCGCGCAGGTTCAAGCGGTTTGACAACAAGTTCATCAGGCCTTACCTACTTCGGGACCATAAGGGAGCTGAACCCAAGATTTTAGAAACCTTCTCCAAGCTTACGATGAAAGATGCCATGGAGCTGATGAAAAGAAATGCCTCAAACGTGGGCAACATCTCAGGGACTGAAAGCATGTCTGCGATATTTAGGAATTATACTTCGAATAACTTGAACCTCAACGGCAGGTACGGAATCTCTTTTTATTTGTTTAAAATATTTGTGTTTGCATTAAAGCGTGGCCCAAATTCGCTGTTATTTGCGATTTGCTGCAGAGGGCATTTTTTTTAATCGGTGGGTCTAATATCAATGTTGATTGTGGTTGACTCAGATTTAACATAAATGTGGTTGGAAGCCATCTTAGGAAAAAAATACTTTTAATTCCAAGTTTCTGTTTCAGTACCTCTTTAAAATTTGTTTTTGGTTTGTGTAAAATGTACCCTTGACTTATCTGTGAGGCACATCATGATACTTCCCCCATTTCGAACTGTCCTTCAGCGCCAGTTTGACTTGGGTTAGCAGTTCATGTTTGGACTCCAGGTACTCCTATACCATTCGTCTACATCCCTCTATCCTCTTAAGCATGGTCCCTTCAATTTTTATTTCTTACTAATACTTTCTAAAAGTTATTAACACGCTTAAGTATGAACTAGGGAATATTAGAGCCCACTGTAAATGTTTTTTGAGGCCCAAGTAGTTATCCGACAATGACCTTTTTGGCATGCACTTTCACTGCTTTGATTAAGAGATGAACTTCAGGCATGAAGTACTAAGGTTGTTATTCTGTAATGAAAGTTGTGACAATAGTATGGCGTATTTAATAACCATAAACTTGCAGCCGTTTTCGTTTACTTAATAGGCCAGCACATCTTAGTTTTTGCCAATATTTTTGTAAATAATTTCGCCAGACAAGGCTCGTATGTTATATTTATAGCGATTGACATGAGAATCATTGAGAGATTCCTATCTTGTTTAGTTTTATTTTAATTAATTCGGTTTATTTTCTCTGGTGATTGCGTAAATCCCCCTTTTTTTAAGCCTTCCCAAGGGCACCTCCTTAGCAACTTAGTCCTTAAATGCAGGCACATGAACAACTCGTGCGGCCAGGCGCCAGGCGGCTTCGCTTGACCGATTCAGTGGCAAGGCAGAACTGGCCGGCTCTGCTCGGCTGTACATAGCGCGCCACCGCTGTGCTGCTAACATATCGCTACTGCCACTTAATCTATCTTTTTTGTCTCACTTATCGCTTAATATTCTTTCTCTTTGTGTCTCTTTTCTTTCACTCTCCGTCTCTCCCCCTTTCCTTTTCCTCTTTCCTATGCCCTTTCTTCCCTTCCTGTTCCGGTGGTATAGAGTACCTGAGGTCACCATCACGGAGGACGACGACACGGCCTCTGTGGTGGAGGTGCCGGCCTCTGCCGCGGCGGCCCTGCTGGCGCCGCTGCTGGACCGAGGCCCAAAAAGGCCTAACCGGGGTGGTGGTGCTCTGTCTAGCGCGTCCTTCAACCAGCTCGACCAGTCCACGTGGAACATCGACATGCAGGAGCTCGAATACAACCCTTCGAAGAAGGACCTCACTGACGCCAAGATCCATCACCTGCTAGCCGAGGAGCTGTGCAAGCCGTACAGAAGGGTGAGCCCAATTCGCTATGTTATTGTGTTAACCCAAGACCCTTTATTTCACAATGCAAGGGGTTTCCTTTCAATCTTTTTTGTCCCAATTCTAGCATAATAATAATAGTGAGATAGCCGTAAACATTTATTTTGTTTTCACCCCCGCGGGTTGTGTCAACAAAGTGATAGAAAAATGAATAGAACAGTACCAATGTGAAAAATATCCTTGTAAATTTACAGTATTTTCCATGGTATTGTGATTTACAAGTAAAATTGTACGTTTACGAACGCAATCATAATTATTCAAAGACACTCGTAAATTCACAGATGCAGTCGTAAAAATTTAATTTCCTATTTTCTACTCGAAGAAAACCAAGTTGATTCGTAATGCTGAGTTTTTCTAATTTTAATATTTGCAATTTTGACTTTTCAATTTGGAGTAGTAAATTTACGATACGAGTTCGCAACTTCACATCACCAGGAAAAATATCCCCGTAACCCTTACGGAAAATGTCCAGTGACTAGCAAAACGATTATTGTCGAAGAGAGACGTGTTCAATCGTAACTGTAATCATATTTAATATATCTTTCTTCTAAATTGCATGTTTTGTGTACTGCAACAGTCAACTTCGATAAATAAATGATTGCTCTCGTTTAACGAAAGAAGAGGCACTCTGAGATACTTCCTGGCATTCTCAGGTGTCAGAATAGTTGCCTACCAACAGTCAACTTCGATAAATAAATGATTTCTCTCGTTTAACGAAAGAAGAGGCACTCTGAGATACTTCCTG
>NW_026267295.1:359140-359923 GCF_000697945.3 Frankliniella occidentalis | reverse complement strand
GGGGGGGGGGCGAGGCGCGAAACACTCCACCCTCATCCAACGGCAGCTGCAGGCTACCACCGCATCCTCCGGGGATTCGCCACAAACCCCCCACTCACCCCCCCTTCTTCCCCCACTTCTCGATCGAACTCGGCACTCGTCTGAAGTCAGTGTCCCCATCTGGAGATGAGCCTCTATCGCTTTGTGCCCCCACCGCCAGCAGTGCCCTTCACGCACCGTCACGCCCGCCCCGGGGGGCGTGCTCGGGGGCGCTGCTGGGGCGGGCCAAACCACAGAGCGGGAAGAGGGGGGGGGGGGCAGCAACCAGCAGCAAGCCCTTCTGAATGTTACACGTAAAACACCCCAGGCGCGGGGCGAGGGGGCGCGCTGCATGTGGTCGTTGACTCTCGCGGTCGCGCCGGCCTCAGAGTGCGGCGGGGGGCGGCGCGGGCGGCGCGGGCGGCGTCATCGGACGCGCGGAACGCTGATCAGCAAACCAACCCCTCTTTGTCCCCCCTCTCTTTGTTGCTGGGGTAGAATTGGTGGAGTAAACGACTCTTGCTCTTCTGGGAAGGGATGATTCGATCCACAGCAGCGACAGTCCCAGGGCGGGGCTTTGGGCATGGCATTAGAGACTCCCCCACCGCCCCTCTCCCGCCCCTTTGCCAGTCGCCTCCAGGAATAGCCCAGCCCAGCCCAGCCCGCAGGAAGAGGAAGACCGTGTGTGTCGTGTGCCTTGTCCGCTACTGGGCCGCCCGCGGGCCGACCCCTGGCTCGCCCCTGGCCCGCCCCTGGCTCGCCCCT
>NW_026267295.1:340829-350785 GCF_000697945.3 Frankliniella occidentalis | reverse complement strand
CAACAGTCAACTTCGATAAATAAATGATTTCTCTCGTTTAACGAAAGAAGAGGCACTCTGAGATACTTCCTGACATTCTCGGGTGTCAGAATAGTTGCCTACCCTGTCGCTCGCAGGAGTTTGGCCCCCTTTAATCACCTATCTATTTGAATCGCCTTTTGGTTTGGAACGAATCCTTTCCTTTGCGCATTTTTTCCAGTGTTCAGTTTTAAAGGGTCGGCGCTGGGAATAAAATTACTGGCTGGGAGGAAGGTTGCCCATCGATGCTCGGTTCGAATTCCAATTTTAACCGGGATCTCCAACTTTGTACACCAATCCCCGTTGATGAAGCCGATCGAACCCTGCCAGAGGCCCCTTTTTTCTCGTGCCCTTTGCATTCTATTTCCCGCACTAACCCTGTTTGAAATTTTGGTTCTGCGTAGCGGGGCTTTAAGGACGAGCTGCACTCAGGAAGAGAGGTAGGCAATTAGGCAACAAGGCGGTCGCGCTTCCTGCCGCTTTATTTCTAAAATTTTTGCGCACTTTTTTCTGCGCGCCATCATTATTTTCTCTTAGCCCACGAGACTTGCGCAGTTTTCGTGTTATTTTATGTGTAGTTGCGCTGCAAAGTTTATTTCTCTATCTCTATTTTTCACTCTCTCTTACTCTTTGGAAGGCCTCTGTCTCTTTCTAGGTTTCTGGCTTTGCGTCTCCCCCGCGCCCCTTTCTGTCTGTTAGTACCTTCACCTAGAGTGCACACACACACGTGCACCCCGAGTGCAGTGGAGATCCGGTCCCGTTCCGTGCACAGAACGCACGCTGTGTTGTGGCACAATGAAGGGCTTAGGGTTTTGTTGAAGAGTCTCAGCGTGGCTGAGGGCGTGCCTGCCGCCGCCCTCTCGCTCTCATCAGCAGCACGCCGGATCCCTGCCGCGCTGCGCGCCGGGCCCCCACACCCTGGCAGGGCCCTGCCAATCACTGGGGATGGATAAGATGGGTTTAGTGCTCTCTGTCAGGAACACCACGGCTCGGGCCGGCAGGGCGGGGTGGGGCGGGCGGGCTCGGACCGGGTGGGGCGGGGCCGATGTGCCACCCTCTATGACGGATGGGGCTGTTTGTACGCCTATGCGACCCGCTGACCCGGTTGGCACGCCACGGGCTCGACGCTCGACGCCCTCCTCTAACGCATGGGGTCTTCGCTGTTGACAGCACCGGAGGCTGAGCTACAGTCGGCACGCCGTCAACGACCGGGACCTGGCCACCCAGGAGGTCAACTACCGCATGCACATGAACCACATCCGCCGCCTGGTCGGCGACGAGCGCAAGCACCACCACAAGCGCTCCAAGCGCCTGGGCAAGGTGAGCAGCAAGCGCTATGTGTTCAAGGTGAGACGAGCAATTTATTTTTTAATTTTTTTATGAACTCTGTCTCCTATTATCTGTAATATTTGGTTAAGTGCTATTGGTGCCTGCTTCTTTCATAAGCACAAGGCGCCCCAAATATTTTCTACTGTTTGTTTGTTCGTTTGTTTGTTTGTTTGTTTGTTTGTTTGTTTGTTTTTTACACGGTAAAAAGAAGTCTCATTTTTGAGGAAAAAGGAAAAATTTTGAGGAACTCCCGTGTTTGAGGAAGAGTCCTCCGTTTTCGCCTCCGATTTTGAGGAATCTTCTCAAAAAATGAGGGAAAACCCCACATTTTTTGAGGAGACTTCCTCGAAATCTGAGGAGTTTTTGTCAAACCAGGGGAGTTCCTCAAAGTTTTCCCTTTTCCTAAAAAATATGAGACTTTGTTTTTACCGTGTTGTTTGTTTGTTTTTGAACTCGAGAGCAGATTAAAAAGAACCTTAAATTCTTCGGGTAGCTTAGTACAGGGGTCGGGAACTCAAGCTATACGCCAAGCCACGCCTGCATAGGCCGCACGCTCTACGAGATCTTCGGCATTAGAGTGAGAGAGACAGAGCTAGTAAGTTGTATCGGTGTCGTTCGCCTGTCTGCCTGTCTGGCTTTGTCCTTCTAATGGCACTCAATGAGTGAGACAAAGACAGAAACACACGCGGACCAACTTCGGCTTCAGCCGAAAGCAAGTGGTGTGCGAGTTTGCGGCCCCTGGCTGAGTACTATCAAGAGGCAAGGCCACAACTGACGTTCGCGGCACTGTTGCACAAATGGCTATATTCAAAATTGGGTTGAATACGGCATTTCAGAGTACGGACGGTAGAAGTAGAAAAATAACAAAATAGTACTGCCTGTTGCTCTTTCGCCGCAATCCGCATGCCAAGAAACACCTGGTTCCACGTTTAAAAATCCAGTATACAATACAGCAGTGTTGCTCAGTTTCGCCTAGTCGCTCCGCCCACAAGAGATCGTCTAGAGAGTACCTCCGTTTTTCTCAGATCCTCACGGGAGTTTAGCGCCTGCGAGACCCGGAGTAGGCCACCCCGTAGAACCCGTATGCATTGCAGGCAAGATATTGCCTACCCATCAGGCGCTATATGAGAACTTGCACAGGTTTCACTTGGCAATTTCGTCGCTGCGAATGACGGGCGTCAGTAGGATTCATGAGGCACCATACCCTCTTGAGTGGCCCAACCCGCAATACTGATGTGTATTAAACTTGACCCGCTGCACAGTGAAGTGTGAACGCCCTTTCTTCCGGATAACCTTTCTTAATCTTAAACTTGAGGTTTCCTTGCCTGTTCTGCCGATGTGGGTAGAAATGCGAAATGCTCAAGCGAAATGACACTTTTAACAACACATTTTTCTTGTTTGCAGGACGGAAAGCAAAATCACGTCAGTTTTCCAGGAATCCAGCAAAACGGGTCTGCCAAGCAATTCTCTCACGGTAAGCATCACTGACAACTCATGTCGGAGTGCCGGCGATTAGTTTTACACAACATATCGTTTGTCTCGTGCAGATTACATCGATGAGGTGATCCTGGAGGCTGAGGACGGCGAGGGCATCCCCACCACCAAGGAGGAGTGGGAGGGAGGCATCACGTTCACCGTCCACCCCTCCCGTGAGTGTGAGCCACGAGTGGCATTGCATGCCCATCGAATGGGTGGAGACATTTGTGAAAACCTACAGAAGCATGCCTCAACTCCTCTATCTCTCTCTCTCCTGCGCATTTGCATACATTTCCTTACATATTCCTGCTTATCTTATCTCTCCTAGTTCTGAAACACATCTTCTTTGGGATCCAGCCCGTGACGGCAGTGAAAGCATGGTGTTTCTTTTAAGCTTCCACATGATTGCTAAAACCGAAATAATCTCTTGAGACTGCGGAGACGAGCCAGTCGCCAGATTTTTTGACATGTCCTGCCTCCATTATGAGAAATAATTTATTATTGTGGATTTCTTTCCTCGACAGCAACCGTTTCAGGGAGTGGAGTCCCATTATGGGGTATGTTTACTTCTGGTTTCTTAGATACTGTTTACAGACGTGAGGTAGCCGCGACAAAATTTCATTTGCACTCGCATTTTACGATGCCTCTATCATGTGCACTGCACAATAATAAAACCGGCAGGACTTCGCTCGTTTCATTTCATAACTTTATTCCGTAAAATAATTGGGGAATAAATCGTGGCCGGTATCCCTATAGGTTTTCCATGCATTCATTAATTGTACGTGGCCTGATCTCTGTACTTTTACATCTCGCACGACTGGTCGACTTTTCTGTTTTCATTCGGCAGATCTTGAACAGAACATATTGTTTTCTGCTAGATGCGGGAGAAATACTGTATTTTTTTTTAGACCAGAGCCCTTTTCATTACCTCTGCGTTTGTTCAAGCTCATCTGTTACGCTAGTTCAAAATTTATGTTTTCGCTATTTGTCAACCCCACTCAGTAGGTTGTAAAACTACTTTTTCCAAATCCTTTTCGGAACAAAAAATGCCTTTTTCACCGTCTTAACATTGAATTTCTTGCACCCTCTGGCCCGCCATAGTCTTGCTTCCCCACTCACGAGCATCGACTTCTTTGTGGACGCTTACTTGTGCATTGTGTCCTACTTGCAAAAGTCGCGTCCCAATTTCTTCCGAAACTCGAAATGGTTGCTGAGTAACGCATGGAATTTTTAGAACTGGCACGGTTCATTGGTGTTTAGATGTGTGTTTAATTAACTTGTGTCTTTTAGAACCGTTAGTGCCGAGCTCATTGCATCTGTGTCACCATTCGTCATTAGACAATAAGTTTAGTTCCCCCGAGGGCTTTAATTTATGACAAAGCAAGTTCGGTCGCATGCTTTCACAACGATGTAGCACAGACGAGGTGACGACGCAAGGCGTGCTGTGCCATGACTAATTCAGAAAAAAACAAATTGGGACGCGCACTTTTGCTTGTAACTTTTTTCTTTTGAATTGAACCCTTTTCCTAACCTAACCTGTCTATCTCTCTGATGCGGCTAAGCTTCGGGCTCTGCGGCCGGATCTGGTTCTGGCTCGCCCTCGCCCGAGTGCGCGTTGCTTACCCAGGTAGCCTCCTTGCCAGGGTTGGACCCTCGCAGGGCCCGCCTCGTCAGGCAGTACTCGAAACCCGTAGACTATGACGACGCGCCCACCGTGGCCGAGGTGTCATTGCCTTGGAGGAGGGAGCGGGAGGGTAGGTCTACCTCTAGGTCCACCCATCAAGTAAATCGCCAAGGGGCTGGCCGGCCGGCCCACCCGCTCAGCCGGCGCGGTGCGAGAGGTCAGCTGGCACACTAGCATGTCGTAGTTCGGCTACTCGCTGCTCGGCTCTTGGGAATGCTTACAACTACAGTCGTAGTAGTGTCCAATCTATGAGACCGGGCGCCCTAGATCTTGGTCGCGAGGCAGGACGATATACAACGTCTTGGTGGGTTTAGTGAGACCTTTTGCATCGCACTGGAAGTGACAAACGATATCCAAGTTCTGCAACGCGGCGGGCGGCCTGCTCCTTGGTGGATGATAGCACTGCGCATGCGCTGGCATGCGCCAGGCATGCGCCGGGCATGCGCCGTAGCACGATGCGAAAGATCTCTCTCCGGCTTAGCGGAGCGCTGTATCATATTGTACCCATATACATTTTTTATTTACACGTAAAATAGTAATAACTAACCTTAGCTAAGCAGCATAAACTTTCGCGCTAACCTTTTCCATTTAAATGGGGTCTACACTGCCCAGGGAAACTCAATACACTGACCTCCAAAAAAGGTCAGATAGCTCTGTATGATTTAAATACTTAGTAAATGGTTGTGTTTTGACCCTGTTTCTTTCATTTCAAAGATAAAATCTTTTACATTATTTCTTGTCCAGAAATATCTGGAATTGACTGCTTCCTGTGGGGCTGTGGTTAGTTGAGAGCTTTTTGCTAGTTTAACCCTGCGAACGACATGCGGTGTGGCAGAACTGACTGCACTATCGCATTTAGATATGACTAAATTCAGGGACTCTTGTCAGTAGAGGCTGTAACTACAACTTACTCCAATAAGAAAAACATTGAGAACAAAAACAAAACTAGTATTTTATTCGTTCAAAATTTGTTTAAAATAATGTTGAAGATTATGCTGGTATTTAGACACTTAGGAATAATTTTATTTCAAACATCAACTTACGGCATTGAATGCTGTCTTCGATCCGGCCGTCGAAGTGATCGATCACATGGTAACTCAAGTTACCCCAATTGGGGCTCAAATGCCAGCACAGTGACAAAATGCTTTAGTTTAACGTTTCAACCAAAGAATTTCCTTGAAGGCAGTTTTTAATTGAATTTTCTAGCAGCCTCTTCCCTACCCTGTTAGTGATACCCCCGATGCTTTGCTGATTGGCTAGTGTAGTGCGCATTTAGGTGAGGGCTATTTGAACGGTTTTCAAGTGGTTCTCCGCTCCCCAGGAGGAACGCCACAATCATAACAGAAATGCTAAGAGGTGTATTGGCTTAGATTTTTCGCAATATTCGTTTGCCTGCACTTTTATAAAAATAGGACTTGGTAACTCTGCCTACAATTCTGCACGGATATCCTGATGAAAATGGCAGCTTTGGGTGTCAGATGCTCTTATGAATTGAATAATCAAACAATTATCATTCACAGCCTTCTTATGTCTTTTAAACCTGTTTAATTGCCCCTGGTGCCCTCGTGAAAATTGGCCTTCTCAGTAATTTGCCCAATGTTTTAGGAGTAAATCAGATTTGACCTAGCGAAACCTTAAACACTGTGGCTCGCCGCATCAGAGACGCCTGTTTTTGTTCTGAAGCGATAGACTTACTGACATGTGAGATCCTAATTACAATCTGGCCTCTTGGTCGTCTACGAATACCAAAAAGATTTACGGTAGGCAATTTAAAATGTTTTCTGCAATTGTTGCGTTTGTTGTCAACAATCAGGCTCACATGGTTGTCTTCGCTCCTAACCAACTGCGAGATGTCCTTAAGTCACGTGATGCCAATAAATATCTCGGTGTCACGTGTAATTTACGGGCATGCTCAGTATGTTTTCTTTGTAGCTGTCCTAGTCTCCTCGACTCGGGCGGCGGTGCCTTCTCTCTGTCCTCTTCTGTCTTCGTCTTACTCTGTCTTGCTTTCACACAGTAGTACCATTCACTTCCTCTTTGTAGTGCTTTTTTCTATTTTATTTATCACCAAAAAACCTAGGTTGGTCGCTGTTAGTCATCTTTGTAGCAGTCTACAAACCACGACCTGAAATGCTTTGTACAAAATACTTGCATGCATTTAAACCTGCCACTTATTTGGCCGTCTGCACGCGCTACAACTTGGAAATAAGTTATTGGAAACGTTGTCAATGTTAGACGTGTAAAATTTTAAAATATTATGTAAATTACATGTAAATGTATCATTCATAAGAAAAATTGCTTTAAATTTGTGTCCATTATGCCTAATCAGTAAGGTCGGATCGTTAGCACGCGCCACAAACGCCCTTAAACCCCAACATTTTTTATTTTTCAGAGGATCCTCTTTCATCTGGAAATGAACCTATCAAAAAGATTTCTCAGTGCTCCCAGTTATCGAGAGATGACGGTAAGCACATCGGACAATTCTGGTTGTGTACAGTTTTTTTTTCTTCGGCAAATACAGAAATTTGTCATTTTCAAATCCTGTGATGGCAGTGAGCGACGCGGGCCGGGTGTCCACGCCCACCGCGACGGAGAGCGTACTGCCTTGGAAGCGTGACGACGACTCTGGTGAGCTGAGTGGCCCAGTCAAGCAGCGAGAGTTCCCACCCTGGTGCACCAACAAGGAGTACCTAGCCTACAATTCACCGTCTGCAACCTTCCTAGGTTAGTTGTGTGCATGTCCATCGAAAATTGAATTATTAAATCAAGTGTCAGTAATTTAAAAAAATATGTATGGAAAGGAAACTAGACAGTTTTTAGAATAGAACAGTGTGCTACTCTGCTTGTCTTCCAAGATTAATTATACTGTTGCCTATATTTTCTTTTATCCTCGTCAAATTTATGTTTCTATGTTTTTGTCTTTTTGTCTTTTCATTTTTGAAGTAAAATGTTAGAGCAAGCCGATTATATGATATGTGAAGTATCCCTATTTCTATTCGACCTTTTGGCATTAGTTTAGGAAAATAGTTGAGGAAGAGGTGAGGAGGGGGGGTGCTAGAGCATGTTCTTGTTGGTTTCCCCTGTGTTTGTTCTGTCTCGTCTTCTAGTTCAGCACGCACTAGAGCATGGCATGCTGGCACGATGCTTTGACGCTCGATTTCTTGCAGGCGGCATTGAGCAGCCCAAGACGGCGTCTGTCATAGGACTGTTCCGACGCGATGGCTCGGCCGGCTCGAGGACGTCGTCCGAGACGTCGCTGCAACGCCAAGGGTCGGAGTCCCCGCCGTCCGGCCCCATGTCCATCCTCCTCATCGAGGAGGGCGTCTCCGGCGATCCCCTCGGAGTGGCGACGTCGGTTGGCCGGCGACCCCTGGCCGGCAGGAGAGGCAGCCTTCTGGAGCTCAGCACCCCCGTCGTGGATCCCATCCCGGAGGAAGACGCTCATTCGGGTAAAAAATGGTCCATTTTTTTACCGTTCGTACTCTAGAGGGGGGGGGGGAGTAAAAAAAGGTGGGATATATAGCACGTATTGACGAAAAAAAGGGGGGGCGGCACGCGTCCGAGATACCCATCTTCTGGAACGTACATAGGCAATTTGAGTTACAAAACACACCCTTGTTTACAGGCAACCTGTGCCCCACCCCCACCCCACTACTCCCGGTCGGGCGAGTGCCGAATCTTACTACACCCCAGGCCCAGGCCTCTAAAAAATCAATGAATACTTCACGCAGAAAAAAAAATCCGTGTCAGCTTATTTTATGGACAATTTGCCCCCCCC
Source organism: Frankliniella occidentalis (assembly GCF_000697945.3). NCBI lineage: Eukaryota > Metazoa > Arthropoda > Insecta > Thysanoptera > Thripidae > Frankliniella > Frankliniella occidentalis. The sequence continues at coordinate 342,500 of NW_026267295.1, read as the reverse complement.
CCCCCCTTTCCCCATTTTCGTGCACGTAGAATTTGAATGGCCCCTAGACGAAAGTGCCAATTGCACGTTCTCATAATGAATCGTGTTTGCCTTTCGGCAGGTTCGACGCAGGCCACGACGCCATCCACCCCCGGTCCGACGCCGTCGCCTGCAACGACGGTGGCGGCTGGTTCACCGAATGAGACCACACCCGCATTGGGTCGGCGGCGACCTGGGTCGAGCATGAGTCAGGGTGGTGGTGGCGGCGGCAGCAGCAGTAGTCTCAGTCGCCTCAGGCAGCAGACGCTGTCTTCCGGGTCGTCGGCGTCCTCGTTTGGCGAGGAGCTTCCCGTGCACGTCCAGTTAGCCGAGATGGAAGAGGATCTGGACACCGAGGACGACATGGACGAGCGGACGCGGCTCAGCACGGACAGAACTTAATCTCAGCAAGTTTCGTCCTTTATTTTTTAAAGAAACTAGACTTTTCGTAATTTTTCAAAGCCGTTTAATTTATTGGTGTGGGTGGACCCTTCACTCTGTGACGCTCAAATCAGTCGGCTCCTGCCACATACTAAAGCCGTGCCTTGTCTAGGCCCGTAGGGTTCTTTATCCTCAACGACACCGCAAGGACGGAGCGTCGGTCTGACTCGGGTCATTCCAAGCAAACTTGAAATGAATAAGACATATGTACGCCTTGCTTCGAATGCTTTCTTGCCTACTCTGTCAAATAGCAAAAAATTGAGATCTCTATGAAATGTCTCCGATTTATACACATATGTAGTAGACTTGCGACTCTGTATGTCTGTATGGTTTCACGCCGAACAGATTTTGCGCTTCTAGTACATTTTTTCAAGTATACTGAACTGGAAGCGCTCGCCCTTCGACGCTAGGACATTTCTCTATTGTAAGAGGTTCAGAGTAACGGTAAAAGACTTGTGGAGCTGTGGGCGTTGCCATATGCCAGCCGTTAACTGCAGGTATAGCGCAGCGTCGGATTGCTGTGATGAGTGTATTTGCACGGTGGAGAAGCGAATAGTTAGACAATTTGTAATATACTGGCGCCGTATATGATGATTTTAAACAAGTTTCATGTGTGATTTTTGTGAGTATCCTTTTGCGTACGCGATGTGCTGAGGATGAGCAGTGAAACAGGGTTTTACAGAAGCGCGTCAGCTAGCATGCAGAGACTGATATGTGTGAATGTGTGCGTGGTGGGCGGCCCGGCGGCGGCACGAGTCCAGCCCCCCGCGTAGCTTCGTTAATAAGAATTATTGTACATACTTTTCTAGTAAAACGGATGTGCCTATATCGGGCGGCGTCCGTCGCCGCCTCTTTAGACGATTATATTTTGTAGTATTGTTTCATTGATTCGCAGCCCTCCTAGTGCGAACGAATGTTACCTGGCTGTGATACCTGTGGGGGATTCAGGCGTAACGCTCTGCGAGGGAAGTAAGTTAATTAGACTGTGGATGTGCCTTGCTTCGTCGGGAAGCATGCTGTGATGGACGCCCTCAGCCCTCGTCCTTCCCCGTGGGGAGACTGTAGATAGCCAAGGGCGCCAACATTTCAACGGAATATATTTTTCAATCGCTTATAAACCCGGGTGGAAGAATTAGTAGTTCGAACTATATGCGACTTCAGTAGTTAAACTTCGTTGGAATCTGAAGTTTGGACGCATTTTATTTCTAAACA
>NW_026267295.1:337134-339994 GCF_000697945.3 Frankliniella occidentalis | reverse complement strand
ACCATATTATTTGTGTAAGTTGAACTAAAGTTTCAACAGCAAAATAAAACTATATATGTGACCATAGTAAGGACTCTCCCTAAAGTGCATTCTAATTAAAGCTTGCCTTGCAAGCACAAGTACTCATGGAACAGTAGTGCGTAAGAATAGTATAACTCGGTATCAGGCACAGTTAAAACTACAGTCAACACTGAAACTATCTTCTAGTATCGAAACTGCAGGTCAACTGGAGAGCAACTACAGTTTAGAGTACAGAATGGTCTCTCTTTTAGACTATGCTTATTACTTCGTTCGTGAATAGTAATGGAGAACACTTTTAGTACATTTCCGAGAGTAGAGCCGGAGTGCAGTTCACTAGCTATAGTTCCGACTGTAGTTCAACTACTTATTCTTCCACCCGGGAAGGCTTGGCACAGCGCAATTTGGCTATGGGTTATTTTTGTACATAAGCACATATACAAATATGTTCATGCGTAACTTACCTACACCATCACATTTCATACAACTTTTTACGGATAATATTGTACGTTTTCTAACGCACGCATATATTTGTGTATGCGCTGTATGTACGAAATAGCTTATGAAAACAGATTTGTGTAGCCTCGATTGTATCCCTCGAATGATTTTGCGCCCATTTTTTATAATATTATTCTTTTGTCGCCCTGCGAGTAACTATTACAGTTGCCGACATCCGGAGGCACTTCCCTGGAGGACGCTAAGAATGCCATTTCCATGCTGATGTCTGCATTTGGAAAGAGGCTCGCGTGAATAGCAGATGAGTTCGCCTCGGAGGTCGCCCTGTCGATTCAGAGCGGATTCGCAACACGGATGCGGGTGCCCCAGAGGCTTGTCCGATCCGCGATGGTGACGTCACTTCGGCGAGCCTTTCCCCGCGGGCTGGGATAAAGACGTGTGGGCCGATAATTTTTTTTTCTCCGGTGCTTATTCAATCATCTTACCGTGTTAGGTGCGGTAACATCTTTCTTCTAATTTAGGATAGATTGTGTTGGCTCGTTAAAATGGTTTTGATTTTTTCTCCGAATTTGGTCTAGAGCAGTTAGGGAAACTGTAGGTCGTACCTAATTTAGAGTGAGGAATCCTAAATCCCCGTAAAATAAATGTATGTCATAAAATGTAAATGTACTAATCGTACCCAGCCGCTCAAAGAAACTATGCATTTTATTTAAAATTTCGGACTGTTTCAACTCTTGTTGCTGATTTCGTTTTTTTACTTTCCAGTTTATTACTATGTAGGTGCAATAATTGCACAAGGCACAAGTAAATTAACTTTTGTTTGGCCGCCGTACTTAATATGTCGCGTATATTTAAATAGACAGTATTACTTAAACCTCTTACACTTTTGTCAATTCTAGTCATGACACGTGGTTCGATAAATTGAAGTCCAGACGAGCTCTAATAAGCACAAACTATTCGCATTGCGTTTCGGTCAATTACAATTACTGTGCAACGTGTTTCCTGACAGTTGACAAATGCACAAGACGACGTGGCTATGTCGCGTATGCGGACTTAATAAAGTGTTACAATTTTATTTTACCTTATTAGCGCAATCACAAAGTGATGTAGTTGAAATTTGTACTTAAATTGCACTAATTCAGTGCGTTTGTTAATCTGAAGACCTTAATCAACCTACGAAAGTAATAATAATGCACTCTGTCATTTGCCAAGTCTAGGTTGAGGCGATCGTATTATTGATACGTGTTTTTAACGGACCTGTTTAATTTCTTTCGTATTTGCACTTGAAATCCTCATCCTCTTAAACGTTTCTCTGCTGTCTCTGTAGTTTAACACTGCAGTAAATTTTCATAGACTTTTATAGAAGTATATTTATTTTGTGAAATGTTAAAATTTTTAATAATAATTTTAGGCTAGTCTCCCCGTGGATGGTAAGATGGGCCCAGCTGGGCCTGTGCTTTGCACTGAGAGTATCTGCGCAAGGCAATGCGATTTTCAGTCAAGTTGTTTCAATGACTGATTCTTTTTGTATGCGTGCGGTTTCGGCGCTTCCCGTGGCAATGTTGGAATATCCTACAGGTCCCTAACACCGGAGTATGCGCACGAATTGCCTTGCGTCGAAACCTGTTGATTGTTCACGCGACCGGTGTGCTTTGTGAGCAAACGGTTGAAATGCGGGCGTATTTTGGACAATACTTAAAGTAACCCCTTATCAAATGAAGCTCAATGGTTGTGTGGCGCATTATTTGTAAATGTAGAGGCGCACTGGCCCTCATCAATGGAGTATCGTAATTAATGTTTTATAATGATGGCAGAGTCATGGGCTTGTTTAGTAGTACGAGTTATTAAGTTTGTTCTGTCGTGTGTTTTTTTTTTACGGTGTTGATGTTTGTCGCTTTATTTCGAAATCACTCGATAGTCGCCCGCCAACTATTGCGTTTGGTACATATGCGTTGGATTTTTAAAAAAGGAAATAAGAAACTCGTTGTGCGCAACAATGTGCTTTCTGCCTATTAGTGGCATACTCACTGTTGTTCCCTTGGAAATTATATAGCTGTAAAAACTAAAATAATCGTATACCACGACAGAAAATAAGTTACGTACTCATCATAACTATATACGCCAGATTACCTGTAAGTCCTATAAGAGCAGAATGTTAATGAAATCAATTCCTTTTTGTCAATTTCTATGGGAACCATATGTATTGTATGTAATCGACGCGGAAGTTATTTTGTTTGTTTTTTTAGGATGGAGAAAGCACAGTTGTTAAGGAAGAACTGATTTGTACAAAGCACATCTTGTGGTGCCACGGTGGCCCTGCAAGCAGCACGCTCTTTGCCAGGATTGCCTGGAATATTGTTTCAGTACTTTCAAATAAACTATATTT
>NW_026267295.1:327601-333629 GCF_000697945.3 Frankliniella occidentalis | reverse complement strand
CGTACGGCGGGCGCAAGGAGCCGTACCCAAACCACGTGACGGGTTTTTGGCGGATTTGGACCCCCCCCCCCCCTCCCCCTTGTGGTCTCTAGAGAGCCGTCTGAAAGGTAAAAAATTTGCGGCACAAAAACTCTGAATGTAGGCAACCGACAGTGCATCGCTCCCACCTGTCCGCTGGAGCTCAATCCGCGCCTGCGATAAACACCGGTTCTACACCGATGTATCTCCGGACCGGACGTACTCCGAACTCAAGGAGTACTCCTTCGCTCCATAAAACACGATCATCGACCCCTCACACCCCTCACGCTTTTGTCTGTAGAATTGTACGTTCACAGTGCCTCGCAAACCTTGCCATCATTCTCGCATTTTAGTAGTTATGCGGCCTACGCTGCTCGATTTGGTTATCTGGCTGATCTGAGTGTCGCTCCGTGTCGCCCGGCTAAGCGATGATGCTTCGTGGTCCAGCCGCTCGTGTCAGTTTCACAACACCAACTGCTCCCAATTTTTGTGAAACAAAAGTAGAGCTAGCGGAATGTCTTTCGCGGCGATGAAGCTCGGCACTGAACTTTTATCCGCGGCGTTTTTTGACACCACCCCGTCCCACCGCCCTGCCGCTCTACCGCCACGCCCAGCCGCTCGCGGGGTTCCGGGCCCGGCAGAGGAGTGCGACGAAGATGGTCTCCAAACTGGATCGGTATAAAAGACTGATCCTGGCGGGGGTGAGGCACAGTTCTTCGCTCCAGTTCCAATCAGGAGCATCTCCTCTCTTCTCTCTCCTCAACTCCAGAGCTGCAGCAGCCGACATGAAGTGTCTGGTAATTTAAGTAGATCTGATTGAAAATACTCGAATTAAACGCACGCTTAGCTTTCACCTTACCTCTTTTCATCTCTTCTTCGAGTTGTGGATGACGTTACCCCTCCGCTCTGTTCGCAGGTCGTCGTCTTCATGGCCGCGGTGGCGGTGTCCGCCGACGTGCGCGACGTGCTGCGTAACTCGCGGCAGGCAGTGCTTCTGCAGCCGCAGCAGCTGGGAGGACTGGGGGGACTCCAGTTCCAGCAGCGACCGCAGCAGGTGCAGCTGCAGCTGCCACAGCCTCTGTTGCTCCGCCAACAGCAGGGCCCCCAGATCCAGTTCCAGGACCAATTCCAGCCCCAGCAGCAGGTCTTCCAGCCCCAGCAGCAGGTCTTCCAGCCGCAGCAGCAGGCCTTCCAGCCCCAGCAGCAGGTCTTCCAAGCCCCGCAGCAGGTCTTCCAGGCCCCGCAGCAGGTCTTCCAGCCCCAGCAGCAGATCCTCCAGCCGCAGCCTGCCTTCCAGTCCGCTCAGCGCAGCGAGCCCTTCTGGCGCATCCTCAAGCACACCCAGGAGACTGACCCCGCCGGCTTCTACCGCTTCAGGTGAGCAGACTCAAACGCCTCGCTGTAGATTTGTCGTGGGCGCCTCGGATCATCGCTCCGATGTCGATACCTATGGTATTCTTAACGCGAATCTTGTGCTTCCGCAGCATCGAGACTGAGAACGGCATCCGCCACGACGAGGAGGGCACCGTCAAGAACGCTGGCGGCAACAACGAGTCCACGGCCAAGCAGGGCGCCTACTCGTACACCGCCCCCGACGGCACCCCCATCTCCCTGAACTACGTCGCCGACGAGAACGGATTCCGCCCCTCCGGCGAGCACCTGCCCACTCCTCCCCCGATCCCCGAAGCCATCCTCCGCTCCCTGGAGCAGAACGCCCGCGAAGAATCCCAGGGCATCAACTACGAGAAGAAGTAGAACATCCTCCTCAGGTCTCCATAATTATTTTTTCTGTGAAAAAATGTTACCCTTGGCTAAAACCGGCAAGCATCAACTAACTATTTAATTGAGCGCTACACCTAGGCCTCTAGTCGTTTTCGTCGCCTTCATTCTCGAGGGCTCCAATGAGATGCAGGGCGCGGCGGCCAAGCACCAGGACCCGCCCAGCGCGACGCTGATGCGATCCCGATAACCAGTTTCCGTGGCCCGTCCCTCAGAGCAGGGTCCCGCCCCGCCCCTCCAATCCCCTGGTCTAGCTCCTCCGCGCCCATAAGTTGCCGTGTTCTATTCACGGCAGGTGACAGAGCAGGTCGGGAGTCATCGGCGCATCTCTTGCAAAACTACTGTGATGTGTGAGTGTGTGTGAGTGTGAATGTGTTCCTCCCCCCCTCCCCCCTTTTGGCCGTTGTCGGCGTTCTGTCGGCTTTTTGTGCTGTGTGTCCTTAGTGTGAGTGAGAGAGAAAAGAAACCGATCCAAATAAAATAGCCTTCGCCTCCAAAGAGACATCTTTATTCCGCTTTTATTTTCCTCACCTTTTCCGGCCCCCCGCACAGTAGTAGTAGTAGTGCTGAAAAAAAAGTGATGACGGTGCTGTGGCACTACCTCACGGTCCTCTTCTACGGTGCTGGAGACGAGGGCCATCGGGACATAAAATCAACTAGTTCTCTTTGCTAATAAGGCAGACTGCTTCTTCCGAAACATTGTTGACGACACGTGGCCGTCGGGGACGGTGACGAGGGCTCTGTCACTACTCCGCGTGGGCAGGGGGCGCGGGGGCGGCGCCGGCTCGCTAGAGGGCGCGCGCAAGCCCGCGCAAGTACGAGCGAGGAGCGGGACGACCTGACTGATGCTGATATGCAGCGGTGGCTCGGACTGCCGCCACAAATACACGCGCCCTGATGGGCTCTAATGGAGGGCGGGGGGCACAAACTCATCGCATTATATCAGAACCCACCCCGCCTACTCTGGAACACTGTGCAAGTTGTCGGTGCGGGCGGCTGGCGGCTAAGTCGCTGCCCGGGAACGACGTACTCACCGCCTTTTGTGGGTACCTGGAAATTGTGCAATGGCTTGCGTGCGCGTACACACACACACAAACCTTGCTTTTAGATGGCGCTGACGTACGTGTGGGTGGGAGTCTGAGATTCGGTGCCGGCAGGCACTTGGGGCAGCTTCACATTTACACATTATTTGGGCCTCACTTAAGTGGCGCATGATAGCTGCCATCCCGGACTCCACCTCGCCACCCGCCCCCGCCCCATCTGCGGCCGCTGGGTGGTGACGTCACGGCTCCGCTCACGTTCAGCGTAGGGACGTCCGCCGCCCGCGCGTAACCCCCACCCGGTGGAATACGGTGCAACCCGCAACACACTCGAAAATCAGATTAGCGCCTAGGGCAAGGGGTCGCAAACTCGCGGCTCCCGAGCCAAGCGCGGCTCACCTATCCCGGTAGCGCGGCTCGCCAAGAGCCGCGCACCTCTTAGGTTCGGCTATGGAGCCGAGGTTCCCGAAAGCCGCGCTCGGAGTGTATCGGGTGTGTCGCTCATTAAGTGCTATTAGGAGTGACATAGACAGACCCATGACGGCCGGCGAACGACACCACTAGCTCTGTCTCGCTCACTCTATATTTCCGAAAAGCTTGTGGGGCGTGTGGCCTAAGCGGGCGCGGCTCGGCTGATAGCTCGAGTTTGCGAGTTGCGTAGGGGGCAACATTATGAGGGAAATCCGAGATGGAGATCAGATTTGTGAACCTGTAGTACTTTAAGCATAATTAGTAGTTGGTGTCAGTGGCGAGCTGCTACAGAAAGTATTCCCTATAGAGGCTAGGAACCGGCTAGGAACAAACGAAGATCAAACAACACTCGGTTACTTATTTCAGCGTACTTCTTGGAGTGCAGACTTTATTTCTCGGGAAAAATTACTCATTGACTGATAGGGGTGCAGCAGCAGGACGGGAGATCGCCTGCACCGCACTAGGCGCTGCAGGCTCGAAATATAACGGTCTGATCCTGCTGCAGGTGCTGCCGGGGCTGGGCGCGGGGGCACAAGTCTTGGCCAGGCCGAGAAAAGTTGGACCTCCCACGGGAGGCCTTGCTTGGGGGAGTTGTGCGTCCTCCGGCAAACGCAAAGCCGCGCGCCGCGCCAAGCCAAAGACTAAGGCCAAGTCGGTCAGCGTTTCCTGCCGTTGTGTAGGGGCAAAGTGCCACCGCACTGCAAATAATCTGGGCTGTCCGTGTAACTAACTTGATATACCTTAAGTCGGCTGCCTGCTCCTAGGCAAGGGACCTTGACCTTCTAGTTTCCTACCTTACTGAATTTTTGCGTGCGATGTGGTCGTGGTCCCAAACTAAACGCTATGAATTGTAACGGCATTAAAGCAGAATTGGTCCACCAGAGTCTCAAAAAGAGAGGCGGTACTCATTGAAAGATAGTCCATGAATAAAATGACAAATCGCAGAAATAAATTTGTTTTATTCGTGTTGGACTTTGCTTCTTTGTTTGGAATTTCCCCAATGTAAGTTGACGAATGCATGGACACTTCGCTCGCTTCAAAATTTAAGAGTGGCACTTGGGGCGGTCCCCTTGTAAGCAAGAGTACGCCCGTCATTTTCTGTAACGAAATTGCGAAGTTCAGCCCGTGCAAGTTCCCGTGTACGTGTAGCGCCTCAACATCTTGCCTGCAGTGCATGCGTATACCTGCAAACCCAAGTGTGTGCTTGAATGCAGTATCTCCTGCGTACCTACATGTATGCGAGGTCCTGTGTACTTGGTCAAGTATGCAGGAGATAGTGTGTAATAGGCCACTACAAGTCTTTTTTTGTGGATGTAACAATTCAGTGAAGAACATGCAAGCATAGCGATTATTTCCTTTTCAACCTTAAATATGACATTTTTTGACTTTTATTCGCTTGTATTGCAATTTTTAGCTATTTTTTTTTATGTTTTGCTGTTGGCAAGGGGGGTTTTGGAATTTGGACGTCCAGGGGGAGGACGGGGGTACCCGTGAACCGGACTCAACCGGCCAGGGGGGAGGGGGAGGGTCATTTTCGGCAAAAACTACCGGACGGTCTTTATGGATGGCCCCTAAGTTGTCGAATTCATTCTGAGAAAAACGAACGTGTGAACGAACGCTCCGGGCGATCCTTATAAGCCGAGCTGCAAGTTTCGTGAAAAAACAAAAACAGGATGCGATTACCATTACCATCACACCCCAAAGAATAAAACAAATGCCCCACGTTAAGCAGACTACACTTGCTCCGAAGGCCATTCTCCTGGGCCTGGCCTGGAGATTGTAGCTGGACTGGTACGAGCCCGGCAGCTACTCAGGCTGGAGACGGGGTCGGGCCGGGTGCATGCTCTTCTCTGCCTCGCTCAGGACGCCGCTGCACGCTGCACCCCGGCACTAACCCCAGCAGCACGCGCGTACGCTCTCGCTCCATTCCGTTTCGAATTGTAGCGAACCCACCTCCCCTTCCTCTTGCCGTCGAGGGCCGTTTCGGAACACTCGTTTCCGGGAGTGCAGGTTGTGTGCGGAGTTTGTATGGAAGCAGAGCAGCGTCCAATGTCCGCGTCGCCGAAGGCGGTCGTGTACGTTTGTCATCAGCGTTTTGTGGACTCACGGGGAAAGAAGTGTGTACTGATGATACGTTTGCAGTGTGTTTTGGTTTTTTGCTGCGTGAGCAAACTTTGTCACTAATATTTTTGCTCCTCTCGATAATTATTTCGCTGCACACTCTAGCATCAAAATCAGTTTTCTACTTGCAAGACAACATTTTAATTCTTTACTGCTGAAGCAAACGCAGAAAAACGAAAAACTAGCAATTTTTGTTTCACCTTTGTTTTGCAAACGCTATTTTTGTTACGTGCTGTGAAAAGCTTGCGGTAACGATTGTGGCTGCTTTGTAGTTAAACATCATTTTCGACATATTCCTTTATTTTGTAATTGGATAAAACATGTAAAAATTTAGGAGCTCGAGCACGGCACGGTAAAGTAGTGCATTGTCTTGTCAAGCCATAATTGTCACTGTCGCAGCCTCTGGTCGCATAGCGCGCGTCACGTGTCCCTGGTGCCAGTTTGGCTGCCTAGCCCCCCGGGGCCGAAGGTGTCGCGCCGGGGCCCTAGTGGAGCTCCACTTCCCAGGTGTGTGTCCCACTCAGAGTCCTACATCGCCCCCGCAAGGACGCGAGGGCCCCGCGGCTTGAGGTGTGGATCCCTTCCCGCGGTGTCGCGGC
>NW_026267295.1:325211-327551 GCF_000697945.3 Frankliniella occidentalis | reverse complement strand
TCTTGTGTTTTCTTTGTGTGTATTTGAAGGAAGTGCGTTTCAGATAAGATCAGACAGGTAAAAGGACTAGGATGATTTAATGGAATGTCGTCAAAACATGATGATAGACTACAGAAACTAAGACATGTATATCACAGCTTGAAACTCCCTCTCACAGAGCAGCCAGGTGGCCACTTTCATATTCACATTATCTGTTAACCGTTTAAGATGTTTCATGAAAAGTTGAGGAAGTTAAAAAAGTTCGAAAAATCACATAGGAAATCCCACTAGACTGCCCTCTTCTTCTTGAGGAAGCCCTGCTCGTCAAATTCGTTGCCCTCGCGCTCGTTCTCCTTCAGGGACTCGAGGATGTCGGCGGGGATTGGGGGAGGGGTGGGCAGGTGGGCGCCGGAGGCACGGAAACCTTCGTCATCGGCCACGTAGCTCAGGCTGTAGTAGACGCCGTCGGGGCCGGGGTAGGAGAAGCTGCCCTGCTTGGCGGTGGACTCGGAGTCGGTGCCGGCGCGGACCACGGTACCGTCCTCGTTCGCCTGGATGCCGTTCTCTGTCTCGAAGCTGAAGCTGTAGTAGCCGGCGGGGTCCTGCTGCTGCGAGTACTTCAGGATCTGGATGACGGGGGCGGGCTGCTGCTGCTGCGGCCGGGCGTGGACGGCCACCGCCACGAGGAGGACTGAGGCGATCTGAAAGCGGAAGGAGTGAGTTGCATTAGTATGGGGAAGAGTAGCGTGCTAAATCCAGTGCCGCGGCTGCGGCGGGTGCCGCACCAGGAGCTTCATGGTGCTGCTGCTAGCTGCTCTGCTGCTCTGCTGTTGTGCTGTGGAGGAGGAGGCTGTGGGCTGTGATGACACACTGACCGATGCGTCGGTTTTATACGTCCTGCTACCAGGGACACACGCCGAGCGGAGGTCCTGTGGGAGGGGAGGAGAGGGGGGGGGGGTCCAAAAACAGAGGAGCCGGACCGAGGAGCGTCGCCCGCGGTTAGGCGTCCACACCTTCGGAGCGGGCCCAGGGCGCAGGGCCCAGACGCCGGTGCAACACCTGACGCCTTATCGCGCGGAGAACGGCTCGGCTGTCGTGTCATCCCGCAGCCGGGACCACACGATGCGAATGAGGAAACCATTTATTTGATCAGTTGCTACTACTGCCATATCTCAAGTTTGCAACTAACAAGCTGACTTGGGTGTAAATTCCCGATTTTGATTTTCTTTTCGTTTAGCCATCCACACATACACAAGTGTGTGGAAATTCTGTAGCACACTCGAATTTCCAGTGCAACTTCTAAACGTCTTCCATTATACGCTCCCCTGAAGTACCCCCCGCGATAAGTAACTCAGCACAAATTTGACCCGCACTTGTCACCTACATGGAAGCAAATATATCGAGTTTGAAGAAAGTCGAGACTTTTGCTCCTACTTAATTCTTCTTGTAGTTTGACAAATCAGGTGGCTGACTTACGCCTCGCATTTTCGTGGTTAAATTATACTGTACCAACTGTTTCGCATGAATACGGGTGCGGGCGGGTTTGCCTATGCTCGCTTCCTACAGCTCCTTATAGCTCCGTGCCAATAGGCAACCCGCCCACATGCGTGCGTGCGGTAAAGTATAACTACGAAAGTGCGCGGGGTAAATCAGCCACCTGGCACATACGGGCATTTCATATACTAGATATTGGGGACTGTACGCACCGGTGGCAGAGTCACCACGCCCACTTTGGTGGTTATGCTGTACTGCATGCACGCGTGCGGGCGTTTTGCCTACTTGTACGGGGGACTGAAGGGGCTATGGGCACCGCCAATATCGGATACGTCAGGAAAACTCGATCTCGCATATTTTTGGTGCGGTTGTAGGACGTGGACGACGCACCGGTGGGTAGATGCCTATGAGGGCAGCTATAAAACTAGAGCTAACCTCGTTCTAAATACAACAGTTTCAGGGGTATAGATCTAGTCGACGTTTTCCTCGACGTTTTCATTTGGAAACTAGGTTTTGTGCCTGCTGGCGCCTGCTGGCTCGGATAGGCTGATGAAAAATGTCTCGTTATCAGGTTTTTGATCGGTGTATATTTTCCCGCTATATTTTTGGAGCTATCGCCTTGCCCTTTGTACTCCCAAAACAGCAGGTCGAGGTGCTTGAAATCCGAAGTTAAGTGCCTTTTCTTGATAAAATTGCACTCGAATAAACTGAGTGCATGCACTTGTTTCAAGAAAATGCACTTGATTTCAACTGCGCACTCTTTTGGGTGTACCGAATTACCGAATTTGGAGTGTTTGGCCTGGTAGATGATATCTCAATTCTAAGGAAAATACCCAAGTTTTTACAAAATTTTCAAACCCAAACTCT
>NW_026267295.1:316905-318441 GCF_000697945.3 Frankliniella occidentalis | reverse complement strand
GGGCGGGGACGCAAAAAGAGGATTAGGAAGCGCGTCGTTTGAACTCGTTCCTCCCGGCTGACCCTGCAGTGCTGACGGGGGAGCACCGCGAGGGACTGCTCCTCCTTCCGCGAGCGCATTGGTGTCGCGTTTGTGTTTGCGGCGCGACGTTGGTGTGCAACAGGATAGGAAACTTTTGGTCCTGTCCACCAGCCACCCTCGAGCCACTCCTCCAGCTTTACCTTTGATGCTCTTTTCCGTGGTGGGTGGTGTTCGGGGTCGGGGTGCTCGCATCTGCAGTCCGTCTCCCACTGGTTTGTTTTCGCTAGCAGGTCCTGGAGTTCCCGTCGAGACGAGGGCACACCACCAAGGCACCAAGCTGAGAGATTGGTCCTTCTGAAAAGGGGGCGAGACCGTCTGGGATTCATGGCCCTTTTAGCCATTTCAATACGTTTCTGTGGTCTCACTCTAATTCTAGAGGAGAGTGGGGTCTCCCCAGGTTGCACGAATCGTTCTAAGAATGTTAACTGAACGTTCAGGGAAGTTTAAATAACTTTCTTGGAATGGTGTTGGACGGTTTAGTGCTACAGGGGAATGACTCGTGCTTTTCTCGGTGCACTTCTTTAATTTTGTTTTGTGTAAGAAAAAATATACAGGTACACAAACGTTCACAGGAAACCCAGGAACCCAACTACAAAAAACATACTCGATATCGTATCGCGCCACACTCTAAACCCTTTATGGATTTTGTTTCGCATGAAGAGGCAGAATATAATGCAATCAGAGGCATGCAAGATTTTATGCACAATTATGCACATATTGTGCATAAAATGATGATTGCGTAAAATTTTGTACGTTTATGCACAGCAAAACGCATAAGTGCTTATTTTGTATCAAAATCTAGATAAAATCTAGAACATCCCTGTGGCCACTGTGAGAGGTCCCTTCCTCTTCCCAGACCCCTTTACGGTCCCGCCGCGTGTTGCTCTTGAGTTGGCGGAGCAGGGCGGGGCAGGGCAGGACTGGGCGTGGAGGGGCCGGGCGGGGCGCGGCGTTGAGCGACCGCACTCCTGCGGCCCAGCAGGCACGTGCCCCATGTCCGCGTCCCTCTGAATCAGATCGTTCCTTAACGCTTTGCTCGAGATTGGTTGCCCCTCTCCCGCCACCACCCCGGCCGCCAGCGCCACGAACGCAAGGAACGACCGACCACGTCCTCCTACGCCCCCGCCCGACGAGCTGCGCCGTCCATACATCACCCCAATCATCATTCCGATATGTGGCGGGGCCTGCAATTCTCCTCAAGAGAACCACCACAAATTAGTGCCAATGCCTATCCTGTTAGAAAAACCGCTAATGTCCTTCAAAGGCTTATTAGTAGTTAGTTAACCCATTAGACAGAATTTTAGTTACTATCTAATTTTTCAAGAAATTGTTGGAAGCTTTTTTTTCTTTCTGTTTCTCTTAAAGAGATGTGTTGAGTTCGTCTTTCAAAAATACATTAAGTTGTCTGCTTTAATTTGCAATGTATTTATGTGAAGTAATTGTTATATCAATGCA
>NW_026267295.1:306541-308700 GCF_000697945.3 Frankliniella occidentalis | reverse complement strand
GGGCGAGTCGGGGCGTGCTCCACGCCACACTCGCGGGGCGCAGGAGCACGGCCTGCGGCGGGGGCACGGCACGGGCGGCTGGCAGTCTCGAGGCAGCAACAGCAACCCGCCGTTATTGGGGCACCCGGACAATCCCCGTTGATCCGAGAGACGGCCGGCTGTGGGCGGCCGACTCACCACCGGTCACCTCTGCCGGGCAGCCCCCGATCCGCTGACCGGTGACGGGCCGCCGCCCTCGCCCTCCCCGTCGTTAGGGGTGACTCGTCTCTCTCCGCGCGGCAGTCGCGGGCCGGTCAGGACGTCATGCTCCTCCTGATTTCCTTCGTGTCGTTCCTTCCGGCCGATCGCTGGTGCGGGCACGTAATTGCTTTCCCCGGCCGTGTTTGCAAACACGACAAGATCAATACGGCGGGAATAACGTTCGGGCAACTCTGCGCCGGTATGATTTCCCTCCAGAAGGGCCCCGTCGTCGTCGTCCATCCGCCCCGCCCCCTTGATTCCACCACTCCGACTTCCGGGAAGTGGCCGAATTTATTCAGGCCTGATAGCGCCCCCTATCGATAGGCTCGTGCTCGAGCTTTGGCCTTCGCGTCGTAGCGGTCCTTTGTCTACAACACCTCGTCCGCCCCCTTCCGCCCCGCCGCCCGTAGCCATGCACGCTTATCCAAAGCGCCCACAGCGACGCGTGACGGTGGCTGACGCCTTCAGATGATCGGAAATGGCCCCCCCAGTTCGCTTGGCTGGCCGCCACTCACCTCCTCGCTGATCCGGTGAAGCGAGAGAGCTGGCTCACTTCGAAACAAAAGAGCGCGTGGGTATGAGGAGAAACCGCTCTCGCAAACCACACAATGGAGCTCCGATGAACGAATGTTGTACACCTGCAGGTGTGTGAAAATCGAGAGGGGTTTTACTCCAAGAAAACGTGTACTGAGATCTCTGTATCACACTGTATTACGCGGTATTACGCCGGTATACATGGAAAAAATTACCATTTTAAAGCATATTTTGTTATTTTTCGGTATTACATTGTGCGTAATACCGTGTAATACCCAGGTCAGGTGTACAGGGTATTACGGGGGTGTGAGTTACCATCTGCAGGTGTGTGAAAATTTTGTCGCACACCTGCAGGCGTGTGAGTTTATTTCACTCACCTGCAGGTGTGCCACATTCGTACACTTTGGTTTCCAGAGCAGTGCGACGCGCAAGCGTAAGTACGCGTATATTGTGTAATATGCTGCACTTGTGCTACCCCCGCGCTGTTCCGGCCGCCTGATGACGCGGTTCACGCCTGGACGCCTCGGGAGCAATTAGCCCCCGAAACAGCACGAAACACCAGAGTGATGTAACCCGCGCAGACTCCACGTCACACCGCGCTTTTGAGGCGCCGTGTCGCTGACGGTGGTGCCGACGGCGGGTCGGACACGGCGGGGGGCCGACGGCCAACATGTTGCGACCGACATGTTGTGGCCGACACGTTGTGGCCGACACGGCGGGGCGGGGCCGACAACGCCGGGGCTGGCTTTCACTGGACGGCCGGGCCCCTGCAAACAGACGGGTAGGCCACCCGATGTGCGCACCAGCTAGCGGGTGGCCTACTCCCGATCGACAGGGGCTCTTAGAATACTGCTGCCAGGCTAGAGCCCCGTCAGGCTAGCGCTAGCTCGGTAACACACCTTTCTTTAAATCGGGCATTCCTTCGCCAATTTAGGAAAAGAAATTTGTGACTTACTTCAGGTAAGTCAAGGATATTGTAACGTAGAAAAACGGTTATTAGCGCTAATATCTAGATCTAGATCAAAGAACTCGAGAATGATGTACCAATTGAGACTAAAACAAACTTACAATAAAATCAGAAATTTCGGTGATTTGTACTGGAAATAAAATGTCAATGTGAGCAGTGCTGCAAGATTGACAGAGCTGCTAGCTGCTATAGGAGCCGGCCCTGACTCCCCTGTCGTGGGTTGCGGCCTAAATCACTTTCGTTGCGACAACTCTGTCGAGAATGCGGTCCCCCAAAGAATGTGAGCAAACGCCCTTGCTTCATTTTTTTCACCATCAGTGGTAAAATTTTCATGCTGTTCCAAGCCATGTTTACGCACTCCTGGGATTGCCTACACCGCCACAGCTGCGCCCGCAGGGCGTGTGGGTGGAGGTGGGGC
>NW_026267295.1:305657-306491 GCF_000697945.3 Frankliniella occidentalis | reverse complement strand
GTTGAACGATGACGGCACTGGACGCCCTCCCAATGATACGCATCGTTCACTGTCGGAGGTTCACGCGGAAGGTAATCCAATTAACACTAGAGGCGATCGGAGGAAAACGCGTCACTTTGTTGGCGTTGGAGAGGTCAGCTCAGGGGTCAACGGTAACATACCTGCCGATTAGCTGGTCTTTTTTATGGCCACCTTCCTTCCGATTTCGCCGCTCGACTCATGAACTCACCACCAGAATCACGTGCTCAACTCAACCAGCATCACAACGTCCAGCTGCTCCGACATTTCTCGCGCAATATTAAGTAATTTTGCCGAACCCTCATTTCCCCATTCGGATAACGTCTTACGTGCACTAATTCCAGATATTTTGTTTGCTTATTTTTGATTTCTTGCAAGTGGTTGACAAATGACCATCTTGCGACATCTTGCGCTCTCCTGCGTATAAGGCTTGACGTACTTCGGGTCCAGGGTGTATTCCGACAGTACTCTGAGTATTCTCCAGCTGAAATTTGGCTGTAATCCCGCTATAATTCGGTTGCTCACCAACGTACTCTGATGTACTCACTGTGAAAAATATTCTCGACGATTTACAAAGTTTGTTGTAATTTTTATTCACAAAATATGATGTAATTTTGCGACACCGCATTCTCGCTTAGTGATCAATTAAGTCGATACGAAGCGCTTGTATCGGCTTGTATATTTACGATTTCAAATTGAAATTTCAAAACACACACCTTAAAAACGTTTTCGTAAACGTACGACTATTTTCCATAGTGCTGCGGCTGTACCCCGTACTCCTTTCCCGATGAAGCAGGGCGGATCACCCCCCCCCCC
>NW_026267295.1:303739-305285 GCF_000697945.3 Frankliniella occidentalis | reverse complement strand
AGGTGGGGCGGGGCGGGGCGGGGCGGGGCCTAGGGAGCGTGATGGAACAACAACAGGCTCGTGCTGCTGGTCAGGCCGCTGCAACTGGCCGGTGCTGGGCGCGCAATCCTCTTGCCCTTTTGGGCTCGGGCCGGGCCTCCGGGCGAGGGGGGCCTTTTGTCTCTTGTTGTAGGCGCCAGCCGCATCGCGCAAAGCTGTGGTGGCCGAGCAGCGCAGGGGTAGCCGGCCCCCCGGGGCGAAGGCGGTGACGTTATAAAGGTTGTGTTGCGCAGCATGGCTCATCACGGCGGCCCATCCCTGAGAGTAGAACTCATACTACTGCTCTGGAAGGGTCGCCGTCGAACAGCTCAAGAAGACCTGGGACTGTCTCCCGATACATAATTCTTGGTCGGTTGGTACACCGCCTCGGCTCGGAGTCGCCCCGTCGGAGGCGTCCCCTCCCCTCCCCCTCCCCAGCCGCGCTCTACAGGCGGCCCGCGTGAGGCCGCGGTCAGCGCTGTGGCCGCCGCGCCGCGCCGCGCCGGGTCGGGTCGGGTCGGTGGCGCGGAGAGGGGCGGCGGCGGTGGTGGCGGTCGTGATCAGGAAGCTCAATGTCCGCCGCGCCGAGGGCCGGGCCGGGCACCGCCGGGCAGCGCCGGGCAGCGCCGGGCTTTGGGCCCCTTGGGTCCCAATCACGCCGCGCCACGCCGTAATCTGCCACATTGTCCGGACGGCCCGACGTGGAAAAGCCGTGAATCAGCCCCGACCGCGGGACACTCCCACACGACTGTGTTACTTACTTACTCGTCTTTCTGCGCGGCTGAGGCAGTAACATTTTTGTTTGTATTTTTATTGAAGTATGTGTGTTGTGTTGACGTTTTCTCGTGCTCTTTCCGCGCACCGGATTCTTCTTCTGATGAGGCAAAGGCGCAGTCGGGCGCTCCAGCGTGTTGCGTGGGCGCGGGGCCAGCCGCACAGCCTTTTATGGCCTCGCGGTGCCAGTTCAGTAAAGGTTGACTTCCCTCGCGAGTCGGGCGAGGCAGTGCAGTCAGGGTCTGTGCGGGAAGCACAAGGCTAGATGTTTTCATCTCCTCTCTCAAATTAGAATACGGAAATAAAAATTTAGTAAGTATGGAAAATGATCGTCGAGAAGCGTCAAGGCGGGTATTTCCCTTCAGCCCTTAAACTTCGGAGGCGTCGTCTCGCATGGCGGGGCTCGGACATTCAAGCGCGACATCTCTGCGCGGTGGCCTCCCCCCTCGGTGCAGACCCAGCCAAACGGGGGAACCGGCTGCATATTGCATGGCACTACCCCGACGCTTTGACGCTCGTCAGATAAGACGGCATAAATTGAGTATCAGTCGCAAAGTTGTTGGAAAGCAGGCGAGCCCCCTGTCCCGGGGCCCCGTCCGGCCTCTGACGACTCGGCCGGGGCACATTACCGACATTACCGACTTGCTAATCTCATCACGACCAGCGCCCCCGCCCAGCCGCGGCCCGCGCGCTGCGCTCAGAAGCAGGCTCCCGTCCGCACCCACCCCGACCTGCTGCCGCCCCCAACTGCCAC
>NW_026267295.1:299291-303689 GCF_000697945.3 Frankliniella occidentalis | reverse complement strand
CACCCCCCACCCGGGCCCCCACTCTCGCGCTTGCAACTGGTGGCTCTCCCTCCATCCCTTTCCCCGCCCCCTCCAGCAGGGGCGGCGTACAAAACCATCGCACACCGCGTCGCTGGCCCCACTCATCGTGACAGCGTCCGAGGAGACCACCTGCTGGCAGCCCTTAGTGGAGCCGAGTTAGTAGAGCCGAGCAGAACCGATAGCACAGCCCGTAGTACAGCCGGGACGAGCAGTCGAGCGCCCCTGATCGAGCCGAGCCGAGTCGCCCAGACCCCCTAAGCAGGCACCGCGGAACGAGCCCAGCCCAGGGCCCAGGAACAGCACCACACCCCATCCATCGTCCCGGATACGTCAGACAGAAACAGGTGAGTCCGCTGCGCTGCCTCGCGTCTCCTCTCCTGCTCAGCGCGCGTTCACCCAATAGTGGATTATTGTAAAATCGGCGTGATAAAAGTGCATTTATTTTTTCGTGAGAAATAATAGTTGTTGGTCGGAAACATTTCCTTTCTCTTGTCATTTTAAATCGAGTTTTTCAAAATTATAACTAAAGAGGGGGTACATTGGCACGAGGACGAGGGGTCACCGATTGACCTGACCCGTCAAATATTAGGTTGGTATTATAAAGTAGTATTAAGTATTAACGGGCATTATGAGGAGTAGGTCTATTGGTCTATTATACAGTCTGAAAAATACCCTCATGAATTTTCGATATATATTCTGTAAATTACAATTCACAAAATTTGTGAATTGATGACAAACCCTTGCTCGTCGATGGATCCAAAGTCGATGCGTACAACTCGGACTTTCACAATTTGAAATAGTAATTTAACGACACGCTTCATGGAAAACTTACAACTTACAAACCCGTAAAACCTACAACTATGTTTAACACTGATGGGGTATATGAGGTATTTTGTCGGCTATTAAAAATTATTATGGATGCATTTTGGGTCCAGTGTACGGAGTATTATATGCAAGTTAGTGACCGTTCACCTGAGCAATAAGACTACAGACTACAGTACCAAACGCGCGAAGACAATACCCGAACTTCAATGATTGGCGATGATTTCTCGCGTGGTGTGTGTGTGGTGATTTCTTCTCTTTGTTTTTAATTACGCGACTATGCAAATATTGCGAGAAAAACCAAAGGAAATATAGAGTCTCTCTTCGTTTCGTATTACCCAAGGCGGGGCGCAATTAGGAGGTTCCTTTGTGACATCGGATCACTTCCCAAGGCGTCGAGCCGCGCCGTGCGTGGGCGGCGTGGGCGCACGTGCGCTCGGAGCGACGCGCAGCGCGCCCCGGTCCGGTTGCGGTCTTCTCAAGGTAGAGATGATAACACCGACCAAAGGAAACACAGAAAGCGAGGAAAGCATACCGCGACTCGATTCTAATGTGTTTGAACCCTCAGGGATCGCGGTGTCCGTCTTCTCTCATCCTGATCGCGGACAGAGACGAACAGGCCGATGCATTCGAAAGCGCGCGTTCTTGCAGCGGGCGCCCGCCTGCCCGCCCGCCCACGCCCTCCCTCCTCGCTCCTCCAGCTACCTGCTCTCCCTCATCCTGGCTCTCCTTTTCTCTCCGCCCAATCATCAGCGGTGCGCCTGGACCGTGCATGGTGAGGGCTTGGCTGGAGCTTTTCATTTTGAATGAGGTGGCCAAGCCCAGTTGCTGCCCAACCCAACCCCCCAGGGTGCGGTCGTGTGGTGTGTGGTATGTGGCCTCAGTCAGGGCAGCTGAGAGCTGAGCACCCTCTGTGAGCTCTGTGTGTGCACCTCGGTGCAGAGGCCGCTCCTCTCGTGCGCTCGAGTAGCTCTGATAGACCGCTGTACTCGGTGGACGCGCGCCCGCTGCACCGACGCGCCGCGCGTTCCCCACCCGATACTGCATCAAACACGACGAGGAGACTGAAGTGACGGAGAGTAGCGGCCCTTTTGCCTTTGATCAGCGCGCGGGAAGTTTTGCGGGCGAGATGGGGATGGGGAGAGGGGGATTCACTCTCACAAAGGGAAGTGAGCCTCCACGCGCTATCTAAGCACGAAACTTTGCGTGCGTGGTCGTACCTCTAACGCACCTTCGCACTCCCCTGAAGGAAAAAAAAAAAAAAGAAAAACGGTTTGCAAGCGGTATATACATTTTATTATGAGTGTACTCGGTTTAGGACAAGAGGGCTGAGGTTCACCGACTACTTTGTCCTCAGCCCCGCGGACTCAATTCAAGACACGTATGTGTCGGGTGTCGCAGACGTGCCGGGTGCAGCGCTCCAGCCAGTGAGTTTGCTTGTTAACTGGAAAAGAGTCCTGAAGGTGCTAAAATAGTGGGGTCCTTTGGCAATTTGAAAAATGCAGCTGTAACGGCATTGGATTGGGGCGTTATACCCTGAACACCTTTCAAAAGGTGCGACTCCGCAACTTTATTCTTCTAGTGTTTGCCTGGCTACCTTCGTCCCTCCGTTCGTAAAAGAGCAACGTCTGCCTCAGACGTTAGAGTATGGCAAAACTAGTACAGGAGTATCCTCTGATACACCCGGTACTCTTTGGAAGTTCGCGTCATCTTAATGGAAACTACTAACCCCTTCCCCGCAACCCCCTCCCGCTTTGCACTGACCGCCCCCGCCTCGCCCTCCACTCGGCTCTCGCTCCCGTCCGCAAACATAGCGCGAGCAGGGAAACTCAAACCCTTCTTTTATTAAGAATGTCCGAGGCGTGTAACGTTAGAGATAGAGCGGGCCGGGCGATAGTCCAGTGGCTTCGCACCGAAAATCATAAGAATACTGCACGAAATGACTCATCTACCAAACTTTGCACAGTTGTTCTGGGGTCTATCCTGAACGATTTTGGGGCCAGAGGCATTTGATCCGACCGTGCAGACACCTGCTACGGCCAATTTTAGTCCAATATTTTAGAAATTTGCTTAGGTTCTCAAAGTTTGACCGATTGGCAACCAATTGTCCAATTTTGATGATCTAAGAGTCGTTTCCCACTAAGCGAGATGTGCAGAACACGGTGGTGTTTTCGGATTTTCGATATCTCAAATGGTTTGGGAGATATTCGACTTTGACTGACAAACATTACTTTTCGGAAAAGGTCCAACTTTCATTTTTTGCATTTTAATACCATTTCTGATCAAAATTCCGACAAAACACCTTCTCTGAACGCTGTAGCTCTGTTTCTTAGGAACAAAATGCACTAAACCGGAAGTCTGTAGCTCTTATACTTTTCTCGATACGGAAGTTTGAAGCGAGCGCCGCGCGCCGTGGTCGGCCTCGCCTGCAGGAGCAGCCCCTAAGGGGCAGATAAGCAACCCGCCGCACGCCGCGGGGGGAAAACTCTGCAAACGGGCTGTTTTAAGCCGTTTCTTTCTACAATTTCGCTTATAGTTGGTACTACCAGTGGTCAGAAAGGACGGTTTGGGGTTTGTTGTTCGCCGCAGTCGGAGGCAGATTCACGGAGTACCATTTTCTTTTTTGGAAGAGGCGTTTCGCTGATCTTTAGCTGATATGCTGGTGCAAAGGCGGATGCAAAACTGCTCCAGCTTCTTTATACAGCCTGCTGAAATAGACTGCACAGGATGTGAAATGTCAAGCAATGCCGGCTTCAGACAACCGAGTGACAACAACTAAAAAACATTAGTATTAGGGACACAAGGGCAGGGACTGGGAAGCCAAAACTGATTATTTATACCTCTTTACTACTTGGCGTTTCTTTTCTCGTTTGAGCTCTGTGTATTTAAACCCAAAAGCCCTGCGAAATTTGGCTTTGTGGGCAGCAAGTGTGATTGTAATGCCTGATCCATCATCTACAAATTTGGACATAACGTGGGATAGCATTTATATTTTCAAATTCAAGCAGATTTCGTTCAACGGTTTTGTAACCAGCATCGCGCGTTTTCATGTGATTTGGTCCAGGCACCCTGAAAAGCCTGTTCTTGTCACAAGGAAATGTACTTGATTCAAGTAAATGTACTTGCTGTCAGCAAGTACATTATCTTGAGGCGAGTAAATTTGCATCACGACAAACGCAGCATTCTTGTATCAAGAATGGGCTTTTATGGGGGTGACACTGGAGTGGCCCCGGACTATGACCAATTGACAAAATAGGCATAATATCCAGTCAAAAACATATTCAGCACCGAAAAAAATGACTTTGTTGTGGGGATCAATTATGTTCGGTAGGCAACCAACCCCTGCTTGTAAGTATCGGATTCTCGATTCCGGTTATAGAATTAAGCCTACCAAACAGAACTTACCCCCACAACAAAGTCTCTTTTTTTCGTGAGAGGAGGGTGGGTTAAAGAAATGGCGAGCTTTCTTTGCCTCTTGTGATGCCAAAAGGGGCAAAGAAAGTTTTGTTATTTGTTCCAAATTTTTACTTTCCAATAAATGGGCTAAAATGTAAT
>NW_026267295.1:288557-294161 GCF_000697945.3 Frankliniella occidentalis | reverse complement strand
CCCTCGCCCGCAGCTCCGGATACCGCCGTGCTACATTAGTAAGTGTTAATATTTGTTTCCTCCCCCTTGAGTACTAACGCTACAAACGCTCGGAATTGTTGTTTGGAATAATTATTAGCAAGGGGTAGTATACTCAGAAGAGCACGAAACATCTGCTAATTTTTCGCACGTCATAAAAAACGAAAAACGAAAAGGCCAAACGAAACAAAAAACAACCCTCTCTTCCTGTTTCCGGTTAGATGAACTCGGCTCTGTGCCGTGTGTAAGCTGCTGGTAGCGCGGGCGGATTGCGCGCACGGCTCCATTGTGGGCGGGACGGACCCATCGGCATGAGTATCGCGAGGCCCCTGAGTGCGTCATAGAAGGACAGACAGGAAAACCGGCAGACGAAGTGGAGCCGCGGAGCACACCACTCCCTGCGTTTCACTTACCTCCTGCCAGTGGCCAGTTTCGATAAGTCGATCAGGGCTATAGGAAGTTGGTCATGTCTGTAGGATCCAATGTCTATAGACATATAGACATATAGGGTGCACGTACCTTTTTTCCCCCGGTAAATGTGATCCGGAGATGTCAAAATGCACGGAGGAAAAAAAAAAACATTTTTCAGAGGTCGTTAGTCGTCTCCCGGTGGCTGCGCCTCTGTTTCTTTTCCCTTCCGCTGCCAACGCTGGGCTGAACGCGACTGTCCCCCCCGGGGAAAAAGTGGGGCCGGTTGGCGCTGCGCCGCACCGCCGGTCGGTCTGAGCCCTCTGCTGTTTGGCTGGTGATGCGCGAATAACGACGTGACGGCCGCATTCAACAAAAAAAAAGTAACAGATCTCTTGCTCTCGTTTTACTTTAAATTATATTTTATACCTCCCGTTAGGTAGACAGGATTTCGTTGGTGACTGTGAAACTATAAAGTTGGCGCTCGGCTCCGGGCCTCCTCGCGACCAAGGTACCTTTTGCCACCTTGAGGTCAGCGGCCATCGGCATGGCGGGGTGAAGGTGAAGGCCGGCGTCACCGTGCCCTCCGCAGCGCGCGGCCACTGTCCTCAAGAAGATCTAAAATTTTCTTTTCTTTCCCCTCTGTTTTTGTTCGAGGGTGAGCGGGGCGCGCGCGACAGGCGCCGGCAGGGTCGTCGTCACGTCACCTTGGGTAGGGTGTCTAGGGGCTGGGGCGGAGTGGGGCGCGGCGGGGTGGGGCGAGGCGGGGCGGCCGGCGAAGCGTTTAGCAGCGCGCCGCCTGGCCGGCCTGGCCGGGGCGCGGGCGGGGCCTCGAGCGGCCTCGAGGACGTGGAGCAGGGGCAGCGAGAACGCCCTTCACCCTGGCCCACTGCAACAACGGCCCCGGCCTCGCCACTAATGTGTCGCCTACACACAGGTGTTGCGGCCGCAAGCCGCAACCTTCACCTTACTATGTTTGCCAGATGTCCCACTCACTTCCGAAAGCTGCGCAGCGTCCCCGAAACACAGTAAAACGTTTTCGTGAATAATTGAAAAAAAATAATTATACAGATATTGTTGCGTAAGAAACAATTTACAAAAATAGTCGAATAAGGTCTGCCTTGTATCCTCGCTTGTAGTACCTCTCTTACTCGTTAGACGCGACGACAGTACAATCAAGCTGAGACACTACTTAAGTAGTGTCATACCAAGCGTTAGTTTTGTTTTAAATGTTCAGGGAAGTCAGTAGACCCCTTTCTTTATTTTGCTGATTCTGTTACCGAATGCAGTCGTGTGGCCAGGTTGCATACTCTCACGTGGTCATAAGGCGTCGGCGCCGCGGTGAGCGACGGTGGGTAAGCAAAATAAAGGAAGGGGCGGAAGGGGTCTGGACCACCCTGTATTTTCTGACAGAATAAAGACCCGAAAAAGCACACAAGTGCGCCGGGCAATGCCCACCACGCCGCCGGGCCCCCGTCTGTTTTACACGCCCGGCTCGTTTACCCGCGCAGCACATCGCATAATGGGTGGCCGTTCATCAAAAGTGACAGAAATTACGCGCCACCTCGTAATTTGACTATTAAAAGCGTGTGTGGCTGAGGGGCGCCGCACCCCCCCTGGGGGGTCCGGCCGGCAATAACCGCGAGTGCAGCCCCCCTCCCTCCCCCGCTATTTCGTCTATCGCCGCTTTGCTTAAGCAGGAGGGCTGCTGCGCGCGTGGAATCGTGACGGAGTTGAAAGATTCGACGCGCGGGCCGATCCGGGGGCAGGCAAAGTGGCGCCGCTTCCGTGGGGCAGAATTTGCCGGCAAACGAACCGTACAGCATCTTTCGCACACGGGATACGCCTCGCGAGTCTCGCTTTGAGCAGCCAGGGACCGTGCGTGAAGGTGGAGCAGGGAGGTCATGGAGGTGGTGTAGGTGGAAGGGGATGTGGGTGGAAGGGGTAAGTGGAGGGGGGGGGGGTTGCTCGGATGACAGGCAAGCATCTCGCGTCCGCCTCGCCCTTACTTTGTAACCTGGTTCTTTACCTGCAGCCGCCGCCGCCGCTCCCCTTCCCCCGTCTAGCTACTGCCGCCGCATTCTTTGCTCGCCCCCGCGCCACCCCCGCAGCGCCCGCTGCTCCGCGCACAGCCTCCTCCTCACGTACGCACCGGCGTGCGCGCCTGATGGCGCAGCCCCCAGTCGGGGCCCGGGCCGCACCCCATGCCCCCAGGCCACCCCCCAAGCCCCCCGGCTGCCCCCCGTGCCCCTGGCCTCCCCCGAGGCCCCGAGTAGCGAGCTGTAGCTATGAGTAGCGTCTGGTGCGCTGCCCGCCGGGACTCCCCCACCCCATCACCATTCACTGCCCCATGGCGCCTGCTACCTGCTGATCTTTTCGCACTCCCTCGGCGTGTATGGCGCTCCGTGGTCAACATCCATGAAGTGCATTCGCCGTAACGAACCTGCACCTGCAAAGTTCAACCCCTGCTAGCTCTCTTAACGCCTGGTAGGTAGGCAACCTCTCGCCTTCAGTGCATGCGTGTACTGCGGGCCTGCCTACCCAGAGCCTCGCAGGCGCCAAGCTCCCGTAATTTTCCCAAATGAAACTGTGAGAACTGACGTATTTTACTTTCTGGACGAACCCATACTGGTACGTGTGTAAGGTGTACTTCGCCGTCCCCTTTCGGCACGCTACCTAATCTAGCCCAATCTTCATCTGTCTCCCGGATCCCCAGCCCTACTCCCCTCCTGACCCGTGCGAGACGAGTCGAGTAGGCGTAACACAAGAGGAGCCCTCATAACCGAGTGCGTTGCCCCGGTCGCGGTCGCTTACGGGAGGCCCGCGGTTACTTCCGTACCGGAAGTGCGCGTCGGTCGGGTGTGCTAACCGGTGTACTCGTCGGAGTGCTCCAGGCTGCGGGGGGCGTCGACAGCGGCGGCCGCCCGCGCCCGGGCTGTTCCAACAGCGGTTTGGGGGCAATAGGCACTCTTCGGGAGCGTTCTCGAGATCGTGGACGTCGGTGGACGGTGCACCGCACTAAAAGCAAGCATGTTCTAGAACGTATCGTATACAAGCGTCCAAACGACCGTTAAACAAATCGAAAGCGCAGTTTATTTGGTGGCGGTAGTCCTATCGCAGTCCAGATCAAACGAAAAGTAGCGTCATCCTTATTGAATCGAATCGTCGACAACGCGCTCAGCGCGAACAACCATACGCCACCAGACACTACGATGAACTGTAACTGTACGGGATAGATGATCTCCTGAGATATCCGCTGCAGCGGCTGCGAGCACGGTCGGATTGAGGTCCGGTTGGCAGCAGAGGGGGAGGGGGATGCACTGTCGTTTGCCTACATACAGGGGTTTTGTGGCGCGAATTGCCCACCGTTCAGGCGGCTCTCTAGAGACGCGAGATCACACGGAAAAAAAAAAGTTAGCTGCTCCAGCTTAACATTAGGTATGCGAGCCAAAAGTTAGCTGCCTAGAGGACAGACAAGAAAATTAGGAACAGTAGCTTATGAATTCGGTGCGTGAGCTAATCTGTGACTGTCGCAGATAAAGCGTTCCCTGTAGTAGCCCAACTACATTAGTTGTACGAACGAATGCGAAATACCAGGGAACGCTTTATCTGCGACAGTCACAGATTAGCTCACGCACCGAAT
Source organism: Frankliniella occidentalis (assembly GCF_000697945.3). Taxonomy (NCBI): domain Eukaryota; kingdom Metazoa; phylum Arthropoda; class Insecta; order Thysanoptera; family Thripidae; genus Frankliniella; species Frankliniella occidentalis. The sequence goes on along the minus strand of NW_026267295.1, from coordinate 290,092 downwards.
TCATAAGCTACTGTTCCTAATTTTCTTGTCTGTCCTCTAGGCAGCTAACTTTTGGCTCGCATACCTAATGTTAAGCTGGGGCAGCTAACTTTTTTTTTTCCGTGCAGGGATCAGAGGTGGGTGGGAAAGCTCCGAGACTCCAAACTACCATGCTGAAACAAAAGTCGAAACCTTGTAGTGCAGCGTGCAGCGTGAAGCATGTGGTTGTAGCATTTTAGTTTTGGATTGCGATTCATCCTCCAGCCCTTTTAGGCAGCACGCCCAGAAGGTGCCCCTGCCGTTGGACCCCCGCGGGGAGGCAGGTGGCAATGTCGAAGTGCCTAGAGCCGACTCCGCTGTCGAGTCCTCTGCCCACCCAGGTGTTATTCCGCGGCCGGCTCACCCTGGAGCCCGATTGTAGGCGCCCCGGGCCTGGGGGCGGCAGGCCCGGTCAGGCTGTCCAACAGGTTGGGCCCCGCGGGCGGCGCCCCCGTCCCGCCGGCGGACACTCACCCCGGCCGCGGCGTCACTCTGGCCGGCTGCCACTGCCCCGGCCAACCAGGCCTGAAAGGCCCCAGCCTATCGGGGACCAGCTCCCTGCGCCCCAACCCGGCCAACAACTTCAAAACAAATTAGAGGAGATTCTTATCATATCCCGCCGCGGCTGCCGCACCCGGTCGGGAGGGCTTTCGCTGCCCCTTCATGATCTCCCTGCTCGTATATATTTAATTAAAGAAATCTGAGAACACCGCCGCGCCGTCGACGACGCCGCCGCCATGTACCTGGGGCTTCTCCCCAGGCTTCGTTTTGTCACTCCCCCCCCCCCCCCCCCCCCGCCCCCCCCCCCCCCCCCCCCCCCGCCCCCCCCCCCCCCTTCCCGGGGGGTCCCCCCGTTTTTTTTTTTCCCCCCCCCCCCCCCCCCCCGCGCCGCCTTGTCGCCGCCGACCAGTAGTCGCGAGAAGAGGCTCCAAAATAGCGTCAAGCAGCAGAAGCAAAAATTAGCCTCTGCGCGAGCGTTGATTTGAAACAGTCCAGAGGCCGCCGGCCCCGCCTGCTCAGACCCGCCGAGCCCCGCCCCACGCCGCCCCGCTGTTTACACGGAAGCCAGTGTGGTAGTAATTACACCTCGCCAAGGACGCCGTGGCCTCATTTCAAATCACGCCGAGGAGTGCCTCCGAGGAGGTCCACCTCCGCAAGGAGTAAACCGCAGCAATTGCACGATGCAACGACCGCCGCTCTCTTTGCTGAGTGTCTGCGTAGGAGGGCGGTCTTTGTAAAAAAACGCAACGTTGAATTATTTCGAATTTAAACGGTGTATTTGAAAACAAATGATGCACCGTGTGCCCTTCTCGCCACGCGGGGCGGTGCTTCATAAATCGTAATGCCATTTGGGGGAGAAAATGTTCTCTACGACCGGCAGCAGCAGACCGGTGCCCCTCCCTCACTCAGCAAGCGGGTGGGGCGCGGCCCGGGGCGCCTTCTCCTTGCCCTGTCTAGTCCCGATGTATAGCAACGGCGGGGTGCGGCGGGGCGGGGCGAGGTGTGTGTGTGTGTGG
>NW_026267295.1:285617-288162 GCF_000697945.3 Frankliniella occidentalis | reverse complement strand
CGTGCCGCGCCGAGCCACTGCCGTGTGGGCACGCCTGACAATCACGCATGTTTGCCCGCAATATGGCAGGATGCACGCAGAGGGCAGGGCCGTGCCTGTGTCACGGCGTTGCCCGTGTCCGCCAAGACCGCCGACCTGACCGTCATGGCCCGGATATCTTTCCTCATCGGGGTGGTGGCCGTGGTGGTGGCCGTGGTGGTGTTCGCGGGATCGACTGAATGGCCGCTCAGTTGAACCTTGCTCCATTGATATCGGACACACGCTTGTCGCGCGGTCAGGCGGGGCGTGGCGGGGTTTGCCACACAAAGCGAGCTGCAACCCGTTTTGGCCTCCAGGATGAGCGGCGGGGGGTGGGGCACAAATTACTCCAATTAGTTCGCGAAAGTCGACACGACAACCCTACCCCCCTCCCCCCGGCCGGGGCTTGTTTGCTTTGGTGTGTCCTGCCGGCCCGGGCCGAGGCTGCTGCCAAAGGTCAGTCATTCCGTGCGGCCGGATCAATGAGACATGCAGGTCAGGTGCATCCGAGGGGGAAATCACTTGGGTTCGTAGAGTACAGGCTATTTTGTAGTATTTCCCTGCCGCATTTCGGGTATTTCACAGATATTTTGGATTATTTCGGGTATTTCAAGGTATTTCACAGTACTTCGGGTATATTTCGTGACTATTTCAGAACTATTTCACGTCTATTTCGGGCCCATTTTGCTCTATTTCGAACCACTTCGGGAGAAGGTGTACGAACTATTTCGCAAGTGATTTTCCCCCGGGTGGAACGAACTTACCTAAAACTTTACATTGATGTTAACATTTTAAGAGTGAAGATTAAGAGTAAACAAAAAGTTAACTAAAAGAATACTTTATGAGGAAAACTACACGAAAGTTAAGTGTGTCCAAAAAAACTAGTAGCTTTCTGATACTTTTAGATGAAGAATAGTACACTTCGGCGATATAGTACCAAGTCAAGTTCGTTCCACCCGAGGCCCCTCGGGTGCATTGGAGCCGGGGCCGCGGTCGCGTGGGCTGTAGCACTCCCAACGGGCTGACGCAGATATCGCAGGCCGGAGACCCCTGACAACAAGGAAAAACTGAGTCCATTCTTCGAATTCAACCGATTACTCAACCGCAATGATACTCAGAATAGGAATCATTATAACTTTACCGGTTGTGTTTGATTGTTGTTTTCTACACGCGCCGGAGGGTTGGGGAGCTGCAAACTCGCTCGAGCCGCAAGTGTGGTGCCGTGAGAGAGCGGGGGAGGAGAACAACCAGCAGCAGTTCCGGACGTGCAAAGAAACATCTGTTGGCCTTTGCCAAGCGTGTCTTGAGGTTGGGGATCAATTGCTGTTTGACTTGCCGCACATTAACAAGGAAATTTGGGAGCTCAACGAAACACCGACGACAAAAGCGGAATGTACAGTGAACGAATTATATATTTCCGGGCCATCGGATTTTGTGAAACTAAGCCCATTCCATAATGAACCACATCAGGCCACTTGAAAACCGGTGACAATTTAAGTCTACAGCGTTCATTGCTTTAAATTGCAATCGCTAATCCACCCAGCTGCAACGGTGCAGGCCGCATGTCGGATGCAAGTTGTGCGCCCACGCGTCCCGCGGCCCCCCGGGGGGATCGGGGATCATCGCCGAGCTCATCGCATCAGCCGGAGGGCGGCTGACTCTCTCTCTCTCTCTCTCCTCGCGGCGCTTTACGACCATTGGCCCTGACGGGTTGACGTGGACGCGGAGCGGAGGCGGCCGTGACCGCTCACCGGAAGCAGCCGCTCACCGACGCACGCGGAGGGCGCGGGGGCTGCGTCCGCGCAGGTCGCCACCCCGTGAGATACTACACCGGGACCCAAGTGTGTGAATTTTAGTCACTTGTACGTGTGTGAATACCCATGTGTTTACACTTACGGGAGTACGGGTACAGGTGTGATTTTTTTTAAAAAGTTTACTCACATGTGCCTCCATGTGTACGAATGTTGTTTACGCACCTACAAGTGTGTGACATTCACATACCTTGGCTAACGGTGTAGGTACACCTTTGTTCATTGGCTCCGAGAAAAATTCAAATAATTCAATCGCTGGGGTTGCGCGCTGCTCACACTGATGAGAAAAGCGTTTTGTCCTAATAACCAAAAAAAAGTTCAATCAATGAAACTTTTACTCCCTTAAGCCAACTAAACATTTGATCAAGAATTCTACAAAGGACGATCATACCTTTATCAAACATGACTAAATCATGAGATCAGGGCGACCAAAATTTATCTTACGCCAGTAAAATTTTCTTTGGCTTCCGTTTTTTGTTGCGAACGGATCAAACGGTTCTCTGTCTGAGTGCGCGCTTCCTCGTCCCACTTGCAAGTGTGTACGTACCGCGACAGCACTGTTTTGTTGTAATGACGCGATGGCCGTGCAGCGCCGCGTGCATCTCCCCGCAGCGCCGCAGCGCAGCCTGTCCGCGCGGGCGGAATGGATGGTCAATCAGCAGGGCATGTTTACGCGGCCGTGTTTTCATTTCAAGCGCACCCCCCTCCCTCCCCCC
>NW_026267295.1:283050-284672 GCF_000697945.3 Frankliniella occidentalis | reverse complement strand
CCGCCCCGCCCCGCCCCGCCCCGCCTCACCTCGCCCCGCAAAGCCTTAGCATAATTACGGGGAGGCCCTGCAAATCCCAGGAGCTGCGTCTGGCCTGCGCGGCGCGGTGACGCCGGGGATGTCGTCAACAACGGCGGAGAAGAGAGTAGCCTTCCCAATTTCAAGCAAACTTCTAGTTCTTCGGTTGCACCACTTCAGGTGAAATCGACAACCATATATAGCATCAGGTGTGCGATTAAAACTCGGGAAATGGCACGCCATAGGGTTACGGCTAAGGGACGCTATAGCAGCCGCCCTGTAGTCCTGGTGGTATAGTCCCGGTGTTTCGGGAGCGCGCCGGCTGCCGCACCCAGCAGGTCGCCTGGAGCCAATAAATATCACTGGTTTGTGGGGAGCAAAAGGCACGCACACATAAAGGAGCAACGGCGATGGCGGGGCGCGGTTGTCGGGGGCTGGCGGGGATAGCAGGGCTGGCGGGGCTGGCGGGGCTGGTGGGGCTGGCGTATGCTTGGGCGGGTATCACAGGCCCGCTACAAACGCGCAGCGCACCGCCGTCCATATACCCGCCGGCCGGCCTGAGCTTTGTGGTGTGTTGTGCGAGTTCGTGTGCGTGCGTGCCTCAGCGTATGTGCGTGTGTGTGTCCGCGCGCGCCCGAGGTTGCTCTCGTTATGTTATACACTCGCACTGGACCCGCACAGCGCCGGCTCGCACACCCCCGCCAGCCCAGCCCACCCCCTCCTGGTCGGTACTCCCGTCTGGCCGCCTGCGGGGCTCTCTCGCTGCTCTACAACGCTCTCTGTTCTAAAGCCAAATTCGAGGCGAAATCCACACCTTCCAGTCTGAAACGTAGGCGAAAAGCAAGGCTATATTCAGCAGCTTGAAATGTAGGCGCAAGACATTCAGTTTGCAAGTGGGGCAACAAGTAGGGCTCCGCCCGCTCCATGGGACTGGCACTGGCCTGAATAATCCGTGCTCCTGGACTGGAAAACGAACTATAAGTACTGTATCTTTACTTAGAAAGGGAGTTACACACCCCATTGTATGCCTAAAGGTGAAAACTTTCATCGTCCGTGTGAACACGTTTGCTTGCACATTTCTCTTTTCTTGTGACCGTGTGTGAGGCAGACGCAGATATGGAGAGTCCCGCCCAGCACGTCGACCAGATTAAATATGCCAGCGAGGACGGGGGATCTCGTTTGCGGTGACAATACACAATACGGCGCGAGCTCGCGCGCCGGACCGTACCGCGGCCAGTCGAGCAGAGAGCCTCCCCGGCGGCGCGGGGGGAAGCGAAGCAGCGTGGCGGCACGCCTGTGGACCGGGTGGCCCGGCCCGCGCGGATCCCGGGGGGAAACACCACATCCACACGGCAAACACCGCCGGCAACTCGGCCGACCGAGCGATAGTGTGGACTAACGGCTCGCGGTGACTGTGCTGTCTCACCCCCTGAGCTGTCCCGTCCGCTGCTGTGTGTCTGCGGCCGCGCTGGTCGCGACGCCCCCGCCGCCGCGGGGGGAGAGGAGAAGGGAGGGAGGGAGGGACCGCGACGGAGAATATTATTTTGCCACACAGAGAGCAGAGCGAAGCGTGGGGGCTGAGCCGGGCTGGGGCCGCTGGGGGG
>NW_026267295.1:274307-275034 GCF_000697945.3 Frankliniella occidentalis | reverse complement strand
CTCCCCCTCCTTGCCCTACCACCTTCCCATACACCACGATAAAAGCGTGGCGTGGCGGCGAGCGGCTCATTCCCCCACCAGCGGCACCACGATCACACGATCAGATACCAGAGTGTCATTCGGTGCGCGGGGCACACGGGCGAAGCAGCGGGAATCCGGTCTGGACGGGCTTCAGTCCCCTTTCATCCATTGAATTAAACCTACGCTACTGAATCACGATAGTAAAGTCGCAGGTTCGCATTAAAAAAATTACTCGTTACCCTTAATACCTCTGATATTGTGATGCCTCTTTTGATTAAAGAATGTTTCATGGTTGTGATAATAATTTCATGACTTCGTTAAGCGAAAGTGGTACGAACTCCCTGTGCCATTCGTACTGAAGGCGAAATAATGGGACCCGGGACCCGCCCGGTCGCTGAGAACGTGAAATCTAAAATGCATGGCCGGATCGATGGAGTGCCGTTCGTTCTAAGTGGAGTTGGACCTCTTGGCAGCTATCAAAACCATCTCATCTTTTTTGGCAATGTCCCACCTCGCAACGCGTACCGACCCAATCACCAGCCATTGTTTTCTAACGTACCGACCATCGATACACTGGCAAATACGACGGATCAATGTCAAGGTAAATCTGGATTCAAAATTTTAAAAATGCCGACTTCTGTTTACATGTTTGTCTTAAATTTTGTACCTGCTATACCACACAGTCCAAAGTTGCGTATTTTTAAAA
>NW_026267295.1:269939-274257 GCF_000697945.3 Frankliniella occidentalis | reverse complement strand
GCTCAGTTCTGCTGGGAGCGCCTGTGAGGTAGGCCACTCGCTCGCACGGGTGCGTGCTGCACGGTCACCTTGCCTACCGCGCCGGGCACTCACCTGCTTAGCTCAGCTCTGCATGCCTTCTTTTCTCTGTTGTCTTTTCATTACAGGCGTGGATCCAGGATTTCGACCGACGGAGGGGTGGGGGTCGGGAAGGTGAGAGGCTTTCTTTTACCCTCCTCTAGGAGTGCGAGGACGGCGACGTCAATGCTGATCCTCCCCTCCACTCCATCTAATAACGTTCGTGATGACCCGCGACCCATAAAGCGGCCAGTATTAAGGCCGTCTCTGGCCATCGGGCCTTATGACACCTGCCGTCCTGGTCACCAGGGAACCCCCACCCCCACCCACACCCCCTTTTCCACCCCAATTCACATCCTCTGTCAAGTATTCACGGCTGTATTTATTGTGGCTTCCAAACCTGAAAAAAATTTAATGTCAGTCAAAATAGTATTTGATAGGCTTCACTTGTCAGTCCGACGCTCTGCGCCGCAGTCAGCTGCTACCATGTTCTGGCGCACCGCGCACAGCGCTCGCGTCGGCGGCGCTACGCACGCCGCCATCAGGAGCGTTGTCGTCGATCGAGATGAATTGTCACAAGCAAAAGTTGGCCCGGGCCCCCCCATGGCGCCGGCCAGACGTTTTAAAAATGTAATTTATCTGAGATTGGCAGCTGTCTGGCAGGGCGTGTCTATCGCGCCTCGCGCGGACACGGCCAGGCTCGCAGCTCTCGGCGTTTGGGGGTGGGGGCGGGCACTCTGGATCGGGTAGTGAGTGAGTGTGGAGATTCGGACCAACAAAAAAGGTCAACGTTGTAATTTTTACCAACTGAAATTTTGCATGTCAAAATGCGGTGTTTCCACTTCATGGCTCCCGTTTTTATGTGGAATAAAATGCACCTGTAAGGAGCTGCTACTACTCGTTCGTGATGTGATGGTAGGGGATGCCAGCGTCTAGGTTTCCCCCTTTTACTCTGTTCCGCGACGGTGCGTGGCGTGGCGCGGTTCGGGTGTCTATGATGAGGTGGGAGGCAGTGTAATCGAGATTGCGATACTGACACCAAATATTTAGCCATGCCATAGGAATTTGAGATTCCCTTTCTGCATTGCTCCCCGTATACAAAGACTCGCTTTTGCAAATAAAATGCAATACAATTTTAAACGGAGAAAATTATTGCAAAACTAACTGAAGAGTACGTTTTATCGCAAAAATGATGCGATAACTTTGTTAGTGCATTTTATTTTCGAGGACGTCTATCAAAATTTGATTTGCAACAATTTTGTCCTTATAACATCGCATGTTATTTGCGATAGCAAGTTATCGCATTCTGCGGGATTGATGAATAATGGGACTCCCAAAACGGTATTTGTCTACGACAATATTTTGTGTTAGTATAATTATCGCAAATTCACTGTTAGTGGTTGCTGCTGCTACAGGGCGGCCCGCCACACCATACCTGCTCCTGAGACTGACGAATCTTACTCGTCGTAGGTATCGGCCGGTGATTTTCGAGGAGCTTCGCTATCGACTTTCCCGCGGAATAGATTAAAAGTACTTCTCAGCAAAATATAGTGATAAATAACAGACAGTAGTATTAATACCGGGCCGTGTGTTCGAGCCCTACCCCGGAGCCCGATAAGAGCCAGCTGTGCAGGAGGCTAGGCTAAGTAGCGCAGCAGAAAGTTTTAATTCCGCGCGGATTGCACGGACGGCCACACTGCGCCACGCCGTGCCGTCTCTGTGCGCATCTCTGGGGTTTGCGACTGAACCGGACGCCACGGCGACCTCCCCGCGCTCCTCTACCATCTTGAAGGCTGTGCTCTGTACACGTGACGCGCGGTGACATATTTCACGGAAGATAGTCGCGCCGGTAGTCGATATTTCTCTCCGGCGGAAAAAAAAAATAATCCCCCGGTTCTGTCAGGGGTCCGGCATGGCGGCCTGCCGCTAACACAAGGGGGCAAAAATGAAGTGCCTAAGAGGCCCTTAGAGCGAAGCTTCTTTTCATCCCGACCTGCTAAATATTCACAGCTCTTCTCTCGGGGGAGGGCCGACCAGATGAATGAAACTTTAAACAGGTTGGGGGAGGGGAGCGGGCTGGGGTGGACTTTGGTGGGCGGCAGGCAGGGGCAGGGGCCGAGACCAAGGGTACTTGAAGAAACGATTTGCGCTGTTAAGGGATGCTGCTCCTTGCTTCTCCTCTCCACTTTCCGGGAAATAATTGTCCAGGCCGACTGCAGAGCCCCCCCAATCCCTGCGAACGCCATCACCTAGCAGCAGCAATTACACGCCTCTTCCGAGCCGAGCGCAGCGCTCTGCACTCCGCCCCTCGGCACGGAGATGCAAGCGGTGGGTTCCGAGCGATTGACTTGTGGGATCCGGGTGGCAGCGGGCGAGTGGAGGAGGGCGGGTAAACGCGAGCCCAGCACAGAGGGTAAGGTCAGGGGCTCGAGCGAGTGCCGCGGGCGCGGGGGTGCGGGTCGGGGGGAGGGAGAGAGAGAGAAAGAGAGAGGGAGAGAGAGAAGGTGACTTTGTCGTGCGGGTGATTGGACGACGGACGCAGGACCTGCTCAAGAAGGGGAGGGTCGAAGCAACCGAAGCTGCTGCCTATGCGAGTCGACTGGTCTGCGCGCTACTCGGTGAGGCGTGTTCTTTTACACAACGTACCATTCTGACGTGGCGTGTGGTTGGGCCGGGGCTGCTCCTCGCGCCGACCCCTCAGCGTTACGCGTATGTTTTCATTTCTTCTCCCGCGCGCTACGCCCCCGGACACCCCTCGTCTCCCCCCTCGGCGACCGCTGCACCACCTCCCCCTTCATTCGGCTCCAGGCGGAGGAGAAGTGCGCTCGCCGTGCTCCGCGCGTGTTTTCAAAAGGGCAAAGCGAGGTTTATTCATTCTCATTTCTGCCTGCACCAGGGGCAAGGGCCTGTGATGCCCTGATGCCCCCTCCTCAGCTCCGCGTGTGTGGAGGGGGGAGGGGGCAGGTGAGGGGGAGGTTGCAGGGCTGACGGCCCTCTTTTGCTCGCGCGCGCCGCGCCTTGCTCCAGATACTAACGCGGTTACGAGCTCATTCCAGCGACGGTAATGTCGTAAGTACCTGCTAGAGTGAGCGGCCCGATAGGTGACTGAGGGGCAGGAGGTTGGGTCCCCCAGAGAGAGCCTCCGGTGGACGTTGCTGCTGGAGTGAGCGGGTGGGATGCGTCTCTATGCACGGAGAGGAATGACTTGCCGTCGTAGTGGCTGTCATTTGCTACCTGCAGCGACTAGTTAACTTACTTTCACAACCGCATATTTCAGCCTGCGACAGAGAGCGTGTTGTTGCTGCTTCTATGATGCGGTTTGGGATCATCGGTAAAAAAAAATAAGTACGGGTCCACAGCGCCTGCAAGACTTAGGGTAGGCCAGCCCGCAGTACACGCATGCACTGCAGGCACGCAGTTGCCTACCTATCAGGCGCTATGAGAGCTTGCAGTTGGGGAGTTTCGTAACAGATGATCCCTTTGCTACAACGGCTTTCTACGTACCTAAACGGTGAAAACTGTTCCTTGATATCCAAGGACCATCGGAAGGATTCAAGAACGGGATAGGGAAAATTTCATGGGGCGTCCTTGAATCGTTCCGATGGTCCTTCGACAAGAAGGAACAATTTTCACCGTGTACTACTGCGCGACATCCTGTTCATTCTGTCCGGGTACGCCTCCACACACACACTCCTAACACAATAACCACTTTCAGGAGGACCTCTCGAGGCAGACAGGTGGGCTGCATACCGATCCACCCATATCACGAGCGCCCCCACCCGACGCCAGAGCCACCCCCGCGCTGTACTCCTTTGTCTGACGCGCGCCGCGCCCGTCGCTTTCTCTGCCCCCAGGATGCGCTGCCAGGCCACCGCCCCCCTCGCCCTGCTGTGCGCCGCCGTGCTGGTGCTCATCGTGGCCTCGGCCAGCGCCGCCCCGGGGCCCGGCAGGCAGGTGCAGACCAAGCCCCGCACCATCCGGGGCTTCAAGAACGTCGTCCTGTCCACGGCCAGGAACTTCGGCAAGCGGGGAGGCGCGCCCATGGACGGGGCGCAGGGGGAGTTCGTGGACGAGGCGACCATGCAGGCCAACGGCGCGGAGTACCAGCGCGCGCCCGGAAACAGGTGAGGGCGCATCTCTCGGCATTGCTTTCCTTTCTCTGGTGCATGTCGTCTGTGACAAGTCAAGCCAACCCTGGAGCCAATGCGTCAGCCGCACGAGGACTCTGTGGACTGAAGCGACGAGAGAGAGTGAGTGAGTG
>NW_026267295.1:265656-268268 GCF_000697945.3 Frankliniella occidentalis | reverse complement strand
GGGGAGGCGATGCAAGTACGGAAAATATTCATGCCCGTGTAGAATGGGGTCAGTGCGTTGTAATCCAAGCTCTTTAGACGCTGGGCCGGGGGCGGCCCGGCGGCCCCTTCCTGACGTGCCGTGCTCTGCCGTGTCGTGATGACCCGTGACGCGTGGGTCACGCATGGCGCGGGTGCCGACAACTCATCCCGTGAGTGCCAGTGCCACCCCCCACCCCTCTCCATATCCCCCAAACACCGCGAGTACTCTCCCGCCCCCACAAACACGCGCGGACGTGGCGAGACGGGGCGCGTCACGACGGTCTTACAGCGCACGACTCTCTTTAGGAAGAAATGAAAGTGGTTTGCCTAATAAGTACACGAGATATGTTGAAGTAATAGTACAGGAAATCATTTTGAGCTGAATTCACTTAAAAATTTTAAAATGCCTCCTTTTTTTCACTTAAGACACAAATATGGGTCTATTGACCCGTTCGTGCAGGCTCTACCCCTACGCCGGCGTGCACGGGCGTGCCGGGCGGGCACCCTGGAGGATATGAACCTATAGCAGGGTGGGGCGCGGCGGGGTGCGGCGGGGCGCAGGGAGCTGTGTGCGGGAAGCTGTCGCTGTCTGGCCGATACGCGCGCGCCGATCCTTTCCGCGAAAGTGGCAAAGGACTTCCCCGAACTCCATCGTAAAAGTGGAGTACCGCAGTACGACGAACGCGGCGGGAACACCTGCACCACGACGTCGTGTATGAAATAGTGACTGCGGGTGCTGGTCACATCCTTAGGGGGTAGCTTAAATCCACTGCACTGCTGAAAGTAGAATAATAGTCGACTAACCCTGACTAAGAGGGCACTTAAAACTTCCGTTCTGTTGAAATGCCGAATAATTAACGACGTCTTGTTTCTTGTTTTATGTTTGCAGCTTCCCAGTTCAGTGGTTCGTCGAGGAGATCCAGAGCAACCCGGAGCTAGCCAGGAGTGTCGTTCGGAAATTCATTGACGAAAATCAGGATGGCGAGCTCTCAGCGGAGGAACTTCTTCGGCCGGTCTACTAGTTGCGTCCACCCCAACTTTTCGTTTCGTTGCATACCCCCGTTCTGTTGACCATCAGTTTTCTTATATCATGGTTTCTCCGTCAAATGCCAGCAGGCCTACCATTTGCATAAGAGGGTGCTTCCCCACCAGTTGCCATGTTGAAGTAGACTGAGCTCTGTATGTGGCATGAGTCATATTGGACTTTTCTTTAAACGTAGAAGTAGGGCAGCGTGTACTAATTTCCATTCCATACACGCAGTCGACGTCCTTTTAATGTAATTAATTGTGAATTGAAAGCAATATATTTACCTACGTTTTGAAAAGGCTCAAATTGTAGGGTACTTAGTTAAAGGCGCTTGTTAGTTGGGTATTTTCTCTATAATTTATCAGTTTATGTTTTCATTCAAGTGGCTGGATGAACATTTTTTTTATTTATTTTCAGGAAGCGTTTCTTTAGACTGAATAGGTTTGTCATGCAAATTAACTGTATTCGCTATCATACAAATTTATTTCCCCCCTCTACTTATAACAACCTGCTTGTAGATCATATTTTAAATTAGTTGTCTTCACTTAACTGTAACTTTTCACGCATAGTCGTTTTGCCACCGAAAGTTTATTTCTCGAAGCAATATTAAACCATAGCACCTCCCTATGCAAGATGTGATGATAATTGCACCTTTGTTATAGAACTTAAACGTCAATTGTGATCAGTGATTTGTTTGCGTCAATCACAAACAAAATTTAAACTGGAAACAGTTTAAAGCTTTTTTAAAATTTCTGCTTGCGAATGACAGGAAACAGTTCCTCTCAAGACTGTTCATGTTTTGGCTACAATTTTACTACAATTTCTACTTGCTGTTCACATCCTTGCCCAGCCCACTCCACCTCAACATGACGGCAAGCGGAGTATAAATTTCCATACTAGTTCTACATCAGTTCAGAACGATTAAACCCAGAGCAGGTAGCACATCAACCTCAGTTCCAGTAAGTGCTGTATTTTTGCTGGAATAGCAAAAGGTAGGATCACCTCTGTACAAAGTCACTAAAAATAAAGCAGTTCGAAAAGTCTCTTCTAACATTTGTTTTTCAACGCTAAAAAAACCCTCTGTGCCCTTTGCCTTGTAAAAGTAGGGTCCGTCCGGGATTTGAACCCGGGACCTCTCGCACCCTAAGCGAGAATCATACCCCTAGACCAACGGACCACATACATACTCGATCAGTTTGGGAACTGCCTTTTAACACACTGGGGAAATGAGAAGAGCACGCAAGGCCTCGTCGCTTTGAAGAGAGAGAGAGAGAGGAAAAAAAAACAGGTCCCACCGAGATTTGAACTCGGATCGCAGGATTCAGAGTCCTGAGTGCTAACCATTACACCATGGGGCCGCTCTGATCACAGGAGACGGCGCTCCCGGTCCACATGACACCACAGCGGAGCAGGCCGTTTGATGTGTGAGGCGCCTGGCGAAAACATAATAAAGGACGACGAGGATGAGATTCGAACTCACGCGGGCAGAGCCCATTGGATTAGCAGTCCAACGCCTTAACCACTCGGCCACCTCGTCCCACACTCTCGCATTATAGAGATAGCTG
>NW_026267295.1:248922-264933 GCF_000697945.3 Frankliniella occidentalis | reverse complement strand
GCGTATTTTTAAAAAATGATTCTTGTTAATATTAATGGTTTAAGTAACCCAATAACATTTGAGCACATTTTTTTTTTCTTCAAATCAATTTACATTGTTGATTGATCTCACTTTTCCGAAGGAAAATTGAAATACCTTGACACAAAACTTTACATTTCCTGAGGTCGCATACGGTTGTGCGGGCAAGGGCGAGTTTGCCAACCGTCAAGGAGCCCCGGGCGAGTAGGCAAACCGACCACGAGCCTGCATGCGGTACAGTAGTACAACCGCCGGCGCGAACCACCATCCGCGAGGACGGAAGGGAAGGACCAGGAGGGACGAATAGAGAGTGGAAGGAGGTAGGGTGGTAGGGAGAGGGGGAAAGAGGGGGAGGGAGAGAGTGGGTGAGGCGGGGCAGCCTCCTTGGTGGCCCTGCGTTGCCAGCGCTGGCCGCCTCTCGAGCTGGCCTCGCCCCGCACCATGCGCTCCCGTCAAGAAGGTAAAGTACGTAATGTTTGTCGATAGTGTAGCGATAACGGTTACTCCTTTGGGTTCAACGTCTTCGATCTCGATTTAATACAAACCCTCTCTACAAATATAAAATAAAAATCGATGTTGAGGATCCATTTTTTGTCGGGCGCGATGGGGTGCTGTCGTCCAGGGAGGTCGGTGCTGGCCGCGCTGGCGCTCCCGCCTTCTCGTGCAGCTGTCCCCATGGCTGGCCCACCTGGTCCTGTTTGCCGCGACTGCGGCCGAGGCCGACAGCACAACCACGGGTAGGGGGGCCTAACTCTCGCCTCGCTCTGCGTAGAGTTTGAGCGTCATCTGTAATGTTAATGTTCATACCCCAGTTGCCATCGGGATGAGAATTGTCAACGGTGACGATGTAGACATCGTGGATTATCCCTATCAAGTAAGTTCCGTCTTCGTGAAGGAGCCCCGTGCAACCTTCCCTCTATGCCGACACTGCTACTGCGCGGGACCAAGTCGCTCACGACTACCGTTGATAGGTGTCCATCGAGAAGTCTGGTCGCCACAGCTGCGGTGGGGCCATCATCTCCAAGAACTGGGTCATCTCGGCAAGGCACTGCTTCCCGGGCAGGTGGGTGGCCTACCCTGCGCACGCAGGACAGCGCGACGGTGGCGGGCCGAGCGGCCCTGCAATCGCGTTGCTACCTTATTCATCTCTGCCCGGGGAAGCGCACTCCGGTCCGGTCTGGAGGACGGCGATGGCGAGTTTCTCCACAGAGCACTATGCGTTTTTGTGCTTCGCTTGCAGCAACTCCGAGAAGGCCATGGACTTTCGCGTGCGCGCCGGCTCCACGCTGCGGCAGTTCGGGGGAAGCTTGCACCCCGTGGACCGTATCCTGGTGCACCCCGGGCCGGCAGGCTACGACTACGACATCAGCGTGCTACACGTGACCAAACCGTTTGAGTTCAGCCAGACGGTGCAGCAGGGAGAGCTGCCTCCTCAGGTGGACGGCCCCGTGCCCGCGAGGCGCCGAGTCCAGGTGACCGGCTACGGCGCCCTGCAGGAGGTGGGTCCAAACCAGGAGCTCGCTCGCTTCGTGCTCATTACGTGAGGGAGGTGGGGGTCATGCCGCCGCATTTTCCCAACTGATTGTGGATTGGGCTGCGAATGGCCAAGGGATCGTCCAGAAAGTTCGTCCGTTTTTCACGGATTCATTTGGCTAAATACGAGAGCTCGGTGCCGCCTGTGAGACTCGGGGTAGGCCACCCCGCAGTACGTGCATGCAATGCGGACAATATGTTGCCTACCTACCAGGCGTTATTAGAGGCAATGCAGAGCCTGAACTTGGCAGGTTCATAACGCCGACTTATGGGTGTAAAAGTACTCTCTGGACCATCCCCTACCCAGCAGACGACTCATTAAGATTGGAAATATTGGATTTGCTGGACTGTGTATGTTATTAAAAGTTTAGTATGGTGTGTTCTGATACCTAGCACTCGAGACTATCCAAACGTCTACTGAAAGCCGACCTAACAACGTGGGATCGGAAGAACTGCAGTGATTTATACGAAGAAAAGGCGAAACAAAAAATCACAGACCGTATGATTTGCGCCGGAAATCCCCTTCAAGATGCATGCCAGGTAACGGATTCCTTCCCAGCCGGAAATTCGTCGGCGTTGATGAATGTCTACGTTGAATCAACCTTGATCTGACCATTGGTCCAAAATTCAACGTAACATCAACTTCGTCGTCGATTCAACGTTTAGTCGACGTTCAATTTCTGGCTGGGCTTATTCTTTCGTACTTACCAAGTTGCATTGAAGCTAGGAGATACTGCGGACAGCCCCCACGCCTGTATATAAATTTACGCTATAGCATCCGGAGAGTACTTGCTCATTCTCTCAAGGCGGGTTTCGATCCCCGTTCTACCTAGGTAGAACCATGGTAGAAATAGATGCAAGAGGTGCACTATCCTCCTATTTTATTGTGTATGCTCCGCCGCCCAGCAAAGGTCTCTGTGCGCGTGGGGTAGCATCGCCTCGTCGTATGGTCACGGACTAATAGGCCTATCTTTTACTCCGCCGTGTGGTCGCATGACCTTACCTGACCGTCACTTAATTTGAGTCAAAGTGATGTGGTGGCTTAAAAATTGTCAAAAGGCGCACTTCTGCTCCAGAAAGACGTTTCCTTCACGACATTGTCTCGCGGGCCTCAGTAACATCAGCATGACGTGTTCTTTTTATTACGTGTAGTGCTTCTACATTACTCAAATTTAGTGATAAGTTGTTATTTAAGTTTTCAAAGCACTATTTTCCTTTTCTTTCCCCAGGGAGACAGTGGAGGACCACTTAGTACGGGCCCTAGGAAGTTGGTGGGTGTGGTTTCCTTCGGAATGGGCTGCGGAAAACCCGGATTTCCAGGAGTGTACACAAATCTTGCTCATAAAGATATCCGTTCTTTTATCAAAGATAACACAGGAATTTAGATAGATCTTATCTTTATTTGTAATACAGATTAATGTATAAAAGTTGAGCAAAACTACTGATGGGGAGGAATACAAAGTAACTTTTCAAAGCAGAAAAATATTGACACATGATATAAGTAGTACATCATTACAATAAAATCTCTGGTATAATTGTAAACAACAAAAATTATCATGACAAATATACCTTTCCCATGTTTTAATGCTAATGGTTACTGGGCTTTAATTTTAAGTAGACTAAAAAAATAGTAAGGTTCTAGAGTAAGTGGAAGCACACATATTGGTCAATGGTTAGAGAGAAAAAAATCCAAAGAACATTAATAAGTCAAATAAAATAAAATAATCTTAATCTAAAGCTTTATCACAAATGTTATGGTGCACAACCACAATAAGAATAACAGTCTGTCAAACATAACACAAACATGCAGCATAATAGCATGCACTGAACAATCGAAATATGAAATTGCAGTCAAATCAAATTTGCAACTGACATAATTTAACTTGCATTTTTTGAAATGTGTAAAGAATACAAATTAAATATTTGAATAGATAACATTACCATAAGGTAAGAACATGCAATAAAATGTGTCTCAGCCCAAATTTAGATTACTGCTCTGTCAAAATTATTTTTACATCTATAAACCTGTATGTAAAATACAGGCAAGATAAGAAATACATTTTTGTTGTCACAGTCCATTACCATACCTATGCAAACATTACTTCGCTGTGTAAACAGTCTAAAATCTCTCAGGCAATACAGTACTACATCTCACATTTGTCCATCCTATTCATTTTTTTCAAAGAATCTAATCTAATCTAAAACATTTTAATTTTAGTCATCTCAGTGACTTACTAAATGAGTTAATAATCCTGCAATCCTGTAAAGTCATTAAATTCATTGGTATGAAGAAGTCAAACAACCTCAATAGTGTATTGTACCCACTTTACGGTCTTTTGACTAATATAATGAGAACTGCTGCACCAATAACTGTACTCAAATAATTAAGACAGATATGTCATTTGACTACATTGGAAATATTTCAGATTGTAACAAAAATGTTCCTCTTGAATAGGTAGAAAGCAATAATTATCCAGAGAGTTGTTCCCCATAGATTCATTCCAAGATACTCTCCATGAGTTCCCCAGTAAGGTTTCCAACTCCATGGAAACATATTTCTTGTGATTTCATGTCCAACAAATAGAACTATTGAATTCATACCTATAACACAGAAATACCAGAATAAATTAGTACAATCAAGCACACAAAATATCTAGAACAGTACACTCAAATTTGTCTCAAATTAGAAAAACTTACCTGCATAGTTAAATGGAGCACCAGACCACCAGTTGCGAACATCGATCAAGAAATACAAGGCAGCAAAAACCAAATAGGCTGATCCTCCAGTTACCAACACAAAAGAGAGAGAAAACAGATTTTTGTTGATTGGAATATGGCCGGTTTCTTTTGAGAAACCACAGAGCATTAATCCAGTCATTACCTTAAAAGCAAAGCCAGTCCATTAATTGATTACTGTACCATAAAAAGATTAAGAAAACCAAATCAGATAAAAACCGATTAAAAAAAAAAAAACAAGGAGGTAGGAGAAACTCACAGCAACAACTCCCCAAAATAACCAACGAGCAATACGGCGTTTGGAGTAATCATAACACAGCATAATTCTGCTTGCATGAACACCAAGATGAACTAAAAATGCAGCTGTCAATGTTCCAAGTAATCCTAAAAACAAAATTTGGTGTAATTCATATCTCAATAAAATTAGAAGTTTTATAAATATGCGGGTAGATACTGAAACTCTGTTATATTGCAGTAAAACATACCCTCTGGGTCATATGGTTGGGTGGACTGATATAGTTTCTTGCAAGTGGGATTCTGATACATGTGATTAGGGTGCAAGATCATTCTGTCAAGATAACCTGAAGCACCTCCAGTGCAATTTTCAAATTTACCAAATTTGTGCAGTCCACCTGGACCGACATACCCAGGCCCACAGTTTGGAACATCTACTAAAAATGTAATAAGCATCCATGTTCCAGCAAAGGCCAGAGCACACACCCATTGTGCCCAGCCATCCCAAAAGTCTGAGAGAAGCCCATACTGAAACAAGAGGATTCAATCATATCACAGGTAATGTCTGACAACAGTTACAAAGCCACATTGAAATTAATTTTGCAGAAACCTACTTGAGATGGGCCTTGCAAGTTCATAAAAATGGTTTCAACTGATGAAATAATGAAAAAACTTGCTCCAAGTCTTTGTAGAACTCCTCCAAAACGAAAATTTGACAAGTCGTTGTGGAGATGGCCAAAAGAATTTAGTAGGAGCCCAAGCAGAACAAGCATTACTGATCTACGTAAAGCAGTAATCCAGACCGAGAAACGAGAACGATCACTTCGGAGTTGAGATCTCAACGACAACACAAGGGACATTCCCATAACCCACAAAAACCTGAAAATTGAAAACTTGTCATTATCTAAAATTGAACACTGTTATAGAGTAAGCCAGAAATAATGTATTGTTTTACCATGGAAATATAACATCGGCAATATTCATGCCATTCCAGGGTGTATGGCGAAAGAATCTATATTGACCTCCACCATAGTTCACAAATATCATCATAGCAATGCAAATACTGTAAAGTAAAACATCAAAACAATAAATAAAAGCAACTGTTTTTATTTTAAAATATTGAGGAAAGATTGTAAGTCTACTAACCCACGAAAGGTATCCAAGGATTTAACACGTGAGTTTATTTGCCTCCTTGTACTCCCCAAGCGAGACATAGCTGGAGAAATTTCCCGAGTCTGTGGTGATCCCAGATCCTGTAATTAAAGACTTAAGAAGAGCTGCATTTGTTTGGAAAGACTAATGAACAAAAAGGATAGTTATAAATGTCCATATTTTTTAATATTAACCCAATGAATAATTTATTGACACCAGAGGATATAAAGTCTCACCCTATTCTGAGATGCTTTCACAGCATTCAGACGAAATCTCGCAGTGGAGCTCTTACAAGATAGTCTTGGAGAGTTTGTGGTTACCCTCTGCATTAAAGCTCACTAAATTTACTATCAGAAAGTGTCTGACCAAACTATTTCTTGACCCAATAACTAAAACAAGTACTCACATTTTCAAGTTCAGAGAAGGTGACATTTAGTAACCATACCCTAGCTGACCACTCTTGCCGGTAAACACATCTTGCAACTGACCAAAGAACGGCACCAATTCCATAGACAAGGAATGCCACAACAAAAGCTACAGAGAACAACAATTGCATTACAAGAACCAGGAAAACAAGTAACCATGAAAAGATGAAACTAACTACAATGAATCTTTTATTAGTATGATTTATTTAACCACAATTCACTTTTTCTACTTACGCAAATGAGGATGAGTAGAGGGGTTACTGATTTTCTTGACACTAGAACAGCTACTGGCTTCTGATATATTCCATCCATAAGTAGCATGTTCATCAAAAGAAACCGTAGTGCTACAAGAATTGCAGGATAGTATAGTAGAGTACCCATGCAAATTGTACCTTATATTAGACAAAGCTGGATGATTCTTACTTGCAGTATTTATGACCCAGCTCATTTGTGTAATAAAAGTAGCTTGAAAGAGCTGAATTCATGAGTAGCGCAGCAGTTCCATTTGGAGGGATAGTGGTCCAATGTGTGGCATTACACTGGAGGGCAAAAAAAAGCAACAGTCATCACACTACTACGTTGTTGACCATATTTTAAAGTCTATTAAAAACATCAGAACAACAGAACTCACTAGATAACAATCAATGTACTGGTGCCACAGATCAATTTGATGAGGAATAGTAGAATAAACTTCAAGACATGATTGATCAAGTTGAAGGGTTTTAGGGCATGGTTGCCCCAACAGAATTGTGTCCACCATGACAGTAGTTAATGGTTCTAAAAAGGAAATAGTGGGATATGTTACAGCCCAGATCATTAGGACAACAACAATAACTATGAGCTATGAGTGATAACACAGAGCAAAAAGTTTTAAAAAATGAAAAAAATACAACTAGACAGCTACAGATTATATCAAATGGGAACACATCAGTGTGAGTTTTCCAGGAAAATTTGAGGTAAGACGTCGGAAAACATTGAAATGTATAAAAAAAACAATGATCTAAAGATCTAAACACAGCAGACCGCGGACCGAAATAGTGCATCCGGAGCATCCCCCTGCGAGTCACGTAAACAATGCATACCAGCTCTACGATGAAATCTGACAACAGGTACGAATCAGAAAAACAAATTTCCAGGAAAATCGCTACGTTGACACTCCATAATTTGACTTTCCGGTACAGTAAGACAAACAACGTTCTTTACCAGCCTGTCGTCCCCGAAGCACCGGGGATTTTAGTTGCGTGCAAATAGCCGTGGTCGTAGGTAGCAGCAGACTCCAACTGCAATGTTGATATGAATGGAAAAGACATTTTGAACTTCTGCTCCTGCTCTCGTCTGCTTCATGTCAACAAAAGCATACTTGTAGTTGGTTTACTTTCTATGCTGCGTTAAGATTTCACAATTTCAGCGTTAAAGCAGCCAAGGGGGATAATTATCGAGCAAAACACGTATAGTGCAATGGTAAATAGAGCTTGCTCAAGATCTTGCATGTAGCGACTTCATCCTATATGTTTGTGCCTCAGCAAAGGTCATTGCCTTTACCCATACCATACTCTTTGTTTGTTTGTTCAGGAAATAATTACGTGACGAATTTTCCTGGTTTTATTCCGCCTGGAATATCTGCCAGCTTCGCAAAAAAATGGTTTGTCAAATTCTCTTCTTATATTATGCTGTTTGCACAGGCTTTAAACATAAGTACAATGTGTGGTTATCAATTTTCACTTGTGGTAACTGTTTATTATTTTACTTTGTTCTCACTAGACTTTGTCGATGTTTGTTCATGCACTTTGTACTCTTCATCAAACTAAGCTAATGATCTCTTCTTTGCCTCTGCTTTGTAAAACATTAAGACTGTCAGATGAGAGCACTGAGGCTTTTGGCTTCTTTTTCTTTTCTTTCAAATTAAACATTACAAAATTTGTTTACTTCATTTCAGGAGGAAGACACATTTACCAATCTGCAGTATGCAGATAGTTTACTTCCAACCTGTGTTCATCAAAATCTGTGCCATTTGTGGAGGTCTGCCACTCTCTGCGATGTTCTTCTCACTGCTGAGGGAAAGCAAATTGCTGCTCACAAAATCGTTCTTGCGGCAGCATCACCTTATTTTCGGTAAAATATGCTTTGGATATGATATTCCTGTTAGAGTGCTCAAAATTATTACACTTTTTAATCTTTTAGTGCTATGTTTACCTGCAAACTACGTGAGGCCTCAGAAAATAAAGTTGAAATGCGTGAAATTTCATTTGATCTGCTCCAGGAGGTTGTGAATTTTATTTATACAACTGAGCTGAAGGTATACTTAAGTATAAAGTGTTTTATTTTGATGCAGTTGTGGGTTTGGGTCTGCCATGTTTTTTTTGTTTTTTTTGTTTTTTTTTTCATTTAACTAAATGAGATTACTTTTGTTGCAGGTTACTGATGATAATGTTTATGATCTAATGTCAATAGCTGATATATTACAACTGTCATCTATTCGCACAGCATGTACTTCATTCCTCTTGAGCTCTCTTACTCCATTTAACTGCTTATCAGTTTTAACAGCTGCAAGCCTTCACAGTGGTTACAATGATCTGGCTAATGCAGCTATTCGCTTTACTCGCAAACATCTCTGTGAGGTTGCAACCAATGAAGAATATTTTCTTGCTCCCGTAGATGTGCTTTTAAAAGTTTTTCAGGGTCGAATTCTGAATATTCCAGATGAAGGATTTCTTCTTAAGGTGATGCTAAGATAAATGAAAAACTCTCCCTTTTTTTATGCAGTATTATTACGAAACCACTAAACTGTATTGTTCTTGTACAGATAATAATTGCTTGGGTTAAGCACGATCCTTGCCATAGACTAAAGGATTTAGACAAACTCTCATCAGCAATACACCTTATACAAGTGCCTATGGACACTCTTGTGCAATCAAAGCAAGATCCTGTTGTTCAGAACTCTACCCTTCAATTGCAAATCAAACATACAATCAACACAATTCTTGAAGAGAGGTATGATTCAGACGTACGAACATTATGGGCTACTGGCTACAAAGAGAAGGCCAGGCGTATGTTACGATTTTGTGATGATCAAGAGGTATTCCATCTGTGTTAATATGAACTGATTGAAAGAAATCCATTGATTATAATCTATTTCACTAACTTCATTACTTATATAATTGTTTTTCCATAACTTTTAAGGTGATTTTGGCTCTTGGGGGAGAATCGAATGGCATGGCTCTTGGTAGTGTGGAATGCCTCACATTAGGCTATGATAATTGGAAGTGTGTGATTCCAACAGCTGTTCAAAATGCTGGAGGAGTTTGTGAGGATACTAAAGTCATTCCCACCATGAAAGGACCTCGTAGTTTTTTTGGTGTGTGTTATTCCGACGACAAAGTTTTTGTAGCAGGTATGTATAATGTTTATTATAATTGTTTCTAACTTTAAATATTGCACTGTATCAAATATTTTTGTGTCTTCATTTGAAGGTGGTTCTACTCCCTCAACTCCAATAGCAAGTGTGGAAGTATTTCATGTGAATAAGAATGAATGGACATCTCTTCCAGCGCTTCCATTAGCTTTGACAGGTGTGAGGATGGCTTTCTTGCACGGACAGCTATTTGTCACTGGAGGGCAGAGTGAAGAAGGAGCGGAGAATAGGTCATGGGTGAGAGTCCAGTAATACACTTAGCACCCATATATTAAGCTTGATTAATGAATAATATGCGTGCTAATTTTATGTTTCATGTTTTTCTATAGTGCTTGGATGAAAAATGTTCCAATTGGAAACCATCTGTTCCTATGCGGACATCTCGTGCTTTTCATGGCCTTGTTACTGTTGGTGGAGCACTGTATGCTGTTGGAGGTAAAACAGGTAAAGATTTAATTTTAATTCTAATTGCTATAATCCATTGGCTCATACCATTGTGAAATAATTTCAAACAAAAATTCTATCTCTTTGCAGGGGATGGCACAGTTTTGAACTCTGTTGAACGTTACGATCCAAATGAAAATCGGTGGTTTAGAATTGCCTCATTAAATGAAACAAGGTATGACTTTGGATGTGTTGCCATTGACCAGTTTATATATGTTGCTGGTGGTATTGGTGGGCAACAGCATTGGTTAAGATCTGTAGAGAGGTAAAATAAAATATATCTTTGAAACTCTTAATACCTATTTTATCTGTTTTCATAATGTTTGTTAATGCATCTCTTTCTGTGTAGGTATGATACCCTGACTAACCAGTGGTGTTTTGTTTCTCCAATGTCAATTGCAAGAGCTAGCTTCGGCATCTCTGTGTCAGATAATCGTATCTACTGTGTGGGGGGCTACAATGGAGTGCACTACACAAATACAGTTGAAAAATTCAACCCTCGTACTAATAGGTAATGAAAACTTTCTGTAGTTATTTCTGTAATTATTTTGTTGCGTTTTTTTTAAGCATTTTTTCATACAGGTGGCATTGTGTGCAAGCTATGCAATGTCGTCGATATGGAGTTGGAGCTGCCACATTAAGAGTTCCAGTCATAGCGAGGGAGGAACCATGATATCAACTGCCTCGGACAAGGGATCACTTATCGTTAGCCCTTGCTCGGAGACCAGTGACTTACTTAAGATCGACATAGTTCTAGAAAAAATTCTCAACCATATAGTACTAATAATATTTGTAGTAATGACATCAATATCTAGGAAGATGTCTGCCAGACCATGTTTTGTGTATCAGACTTTGCAATCCGTCATGCTGCGTTGCACTTCCTTACTCGAATCAGACACACAGGAACAGTATTTTTTTTTTGTAAAGAGTTCTGCAAGAAAATGTCATACTCACAGTGAAGTTTATTTAGCATCAGACAAGGAAAATATATGTAAGGTAATTCGGAAAGATTTACTTCACTCTTTCTACTTACGCAGGATGAAAGATGTTTGTGAGTAACTGACTGCTTGTTGCACAAATTTATGAATTATGTTTTATGAATTATGTTTAGTGCCCTTAGTCTTAACACTATCATATCGTAACTGTTTTGAATGTAGCACATCTACTCAGTTCATATAGATTAAAATCATATTATGTATGATGAGACATACTACACACTCTTTAATCAAATGTTGGATTTAGATTTTAGAACCTTTGTAGTTCATTGTCTTATGTGTTCATATTCTAAATCTAGATCTTATTTGGGTGATCTCATCTCTAGACTCTTGTTGTATGCTTGTGCATCTTTGTAACATAGCCTCATTTGGCCAATTTCTTTAACAACTGTACCAAAACAGGGTATTAGTTTTGTAAGGACTAAACTAAGTTTGTCTGGAACAATATCAAACTTCAACTTTTTATTAAGATATTCTCACCACACTGTTGTGTACTAAACTAATGTACTAATGTGCCACTTGTTCTCAAGAACAAAAACGTGTCTGTGATTTTTATTTACGGATTTGTCCATTTCAAAAGCAACATTAGATAATTTTTTATTATGAATAATTTTATCTTTATTGTATAATTATTGTACAAAATGTTGAAGATAATTTACAGCTAATAGTCATGTTTGCCAAAAAAAAAAAAATTACCTGCAGTACATTTATCTGTTTATGTGTATGAAATATACAATATTTAAAGTTGATCAGAGCAGATGAGTTTTCTACAAATATGACTGAACTGAAAAATTTGACTAAGTTTTCCAGAAAAACACAACTTGCCTAGTTTTACACTCTTTAATTCACAAATTGGAATGAGACATCCATATTGAGATGCTTTCATAAAGTTGGAGGAACTTTCTAATTGAAGCAACATAAATCAGTAACAGGTATGCTGCTTGTCTGCAGAGAAGGAACTTGAATTAATGATGTTACAAAATAAAAAGTGTGCTGTAGCACCATTAAATTGGTACTTTGGTATCTTATTTGAATCAATCTAAATAACACAGACTTCAATTACTCAGTAATTTCAACATTAGTATTATTTTTTTTGAACACGAACTGATTACTTCAGTTGTAAGTTGTATAGTAACACTAATGGCATCTATCTACGTACTTGTAAAAGAACACCAGAAAACTTTAAAAATACAATAAATAAGTATTCTCATTCATTCCTCCATTCATACTTTATTCATTCATTCACAATATTTACAACACCTTATGAAATTTGTACATAAAACTTGACCTCTCATTCATACCAGCACTCACACCACAAATTTTACACATGACAATTACTCATATCTACAGTTTCCATAGATTCTCTTTACAAACCACATTATTAATTTCATTTTTCTAATCTTAAATTATTAAGATTCGCGTGTTTATTTTCTGTTGTTGAAATTTTTTCATTGTCAAAGGGAAAATAGTACGTATATAGAAAGTTGTTGTTCATCACAGCCAGGCAACTGGCCTCTGTCGGCCTTCCGTCTCTGGCACTATGGTCACACACATGCCCGGCTGCAGCCCCTCCGGGCCCTGGACTAGGGGCAGTTCTTGGAGCGCTGCTGGAAGCGCCGCATCCTGACGTGCCACTCCTCCCGCCACTCGATGACGACGGACCGGCGGCCGGCGGTGAGGCCGGGCCGGATCGATCCCGACGCCATGTCTTCCTCCTGGCCGAGGATCAGGTACGACCTGCAATCAAACAACAGATACCGTTGGTCCAGTTTTGCACGAGCCACCCGAGCCACCCCGACGACCCTGCGGTGCGCCCCGCTCACCTGCCCGTGTGGATGCGGGGGCAGTTGCAGTTGAGGTCGCTCACGCGGACCCACAGCGACAGTGAGCCCCTCCTCAGGCGGGACTCCCTCGACTTCTTGAACACGCTGTGCACCGCGAGGGTGTACTGCACCCAGTCGCCCGACACCGCCTCGCGCCCGACCACCTCGCCCATGAGCGCTGCAACAAACAACACACCAGTTAGGCCCTCCTCCCTTCGTCCTGCTGAGCTTGCATGGGGCACGGGGACTCACCGTAGTCACGCTTGCAGTACTTGCTGAGGTTCAGGCGTTTGCTGCTCGCCGTGCACTTCCCGCAGCGGTCTGCAACAGGAAACGGAAACGCACAACACTCTCCGTTAGCCAATGTACAAGATACGCGCCTCAAATGTTAACCCAAATCAGGTTCCCACCACCACTCCGCCGCCCAAGCGAAGCCTCTCAGCCTCGCCCCGTGAACAAGATGCAACTCGCAAAAGGGCCCCCCAGCCAAGCCCTGGAGGCGCCTGCGGTGCACTGCGCGCACGCCGCACAGGTGTAGGGTGTGTAGTAGGACTGTCTCGATTGTCTCCCGACCAAAGCCAGGCCGGGCGAGCCGCGGCGCAGCCCTGCTTGGTATTTGAATTGAATCAGACCCGGCTTGATTTGCGCTGCACGCTCTATGCGAATGTGCGAGCCATGCCATGCCACGACGCGCCCCGCTGCGCCCCGCGCTACCCCGCGACCGGGCCAGGGGCCAGGACATCAAAAAGGTGGATCCTGCAGGCAGCACCAGGGGCTTGGGCCGGGCCAGGCAAGGGAAGCCAGCGCAGCGCCACGCCGCGTCGCAACCATGTCGCAGGGCAGAAGGAGGAGCAGAGTCACGATCCTCGAATATATAGGGAACGCCACTCGGGGACACATCACGCACACACACACACACACACACACACACACACACACGGGCCGGGCAAAGCGCGCGGGAGCAGGGAAACGAGAAAGAAGTTTATCTCAGCCCATTATTTCCGACTTTGCGGCCGAACCCCTCTCCTGTTCGGTTTGCTCATAAACTCTGCGGGGGAGGGAAGGAGGGCAAATAATAACGACTAGAGGAGGACACTGTGTATTGACCCACTTCCTGTCCCTGCCGCTACCGGGAGGGTCGGGGAGGAGGGAGGGGGGGGAGGGGGTTGCGACGCGTCGCGCTGCATTTTAATCAGATTGGATGATGGGTTAATGAGAAATGGATCTGTGATTAACTCTGAGGCCGCAGGGGCCCGCAGGGGAGTGCAGAATAATTGGGGCATCATCACTTTCGCCGGAGTAGTAAAGTCCCATGGAGAACGGAGTGCAGACACTGCAAAAAGTGTACGAAGGAAACGGAAGCTTTGTAAATTACAAAGCAATGCTTTGTGACCTACGAATACATGCGCAGTCATCACGAAAAAATGCTTGGTATGTACGAAGATATGTTCGAATTTTTTTAAAGCTAGCTTACTTGGTGCCAGGATCTTTAGTTTTCTAAGCAGTGCGAAGCAATGTTTTCTCATTGGAAATCGTAGAGTCTGTAGCATTGTCATCGTCTTTCCACACCCGCGAATATACAAACATCAGGCCTTTAGGGAAAAGGGGTCCGAGGATCAGGCTGATAGGTATAGAGAGAGATAAAAGATAGTGACAATGAGAGCCTAAATAGCTGGCACATTGTGACCCAGATCCATGCATTGGTGCGCACTATAGAGGCCAGAGGACAGACGACCCCATCCTCTCCTCGACTTTACCGAACTCGTTAATTTTTTCCTGGCATAATTGCTGCTTTCATAATAAAAGGCCTCTTCTCGCTGAGCCAAAAGTTTAATCTGTCTGCCGATATCTCCTCGAAACCAATTTAAAAAAATGAAACCGCAGCGCTTTCTCGTCGCCAGTTGGTTGTACGTTAAACACTCTCAAGTTTTTATTCACCCCTTTCCGCAACGCGAAAAAAACGAATGACGGAAAACTCACCCTTTCCGGCGGAGGAAAAAATATCCCAAGAGAAATTGCCATTTCGATGGACAAATCGTTCGAAATTTGTTCGCTAGCAAACCGGATTCGGTGTGACGTCCTGCGACATCCTGTGACAGGCCACCCTACCCTGCCCCGCCCCGACAGACCCCTGCCATCCCCCGGGCAAGGGATCATAATCAGAACCGGAAAAGTTGAAAGAAGAGCCATTTGCCGGAAATGAGGGCCGCGAGGGCCCATGTCTAGTTCCGCGAGCCGGAGGGGCCTTCCGGGCATGCCTGCCTCCAGCGGGGCACATCCCCAGTCTCAAATCGAGCTAAACACGACGCTTGGTCTGGGCCGGTGGTTTGTCATCCTCAGTGGCGACCCGGAGGCAAACGCCTGGAGAGGCCTGGAGCGATCTGGAAGGGTCTGGAGCGACGTCGAGATCTGGAGGTGCCGCTGTCTCCTCCCCCGCTTTGCCGATGGACATCCTCTTGCCCCCCCCCCTCCCCCCCGGAGTAAGTCCCATCCTCGGCCACATCACACCCCCCCTAGAGCGTGAGACACATCCGCTGAGCAGACCTGCCATTCCCACCCTGATGGGCCGTCTCGCTCTCGCTTGCTCTGGTGGGCGCGGTGGGCCTTGTTAGCGCGCGACGGTCGGGGGAGGGGAGGAGAGGGGCGCTGCGTGGTGTGGTAGGCCGCAGGGGCCCCTCTAAGGCCATGTCCGTTTGGAAACTTTTCCCGTCCGGTGACTGCGCTGGCGGGAGGCGACACACTCGCCCCAACGACCTGGACTTGAAGGTGCTTGAGGGCGGAGGAATGGGAGCAAAGTGACTGCGGGGCGGGCCTGCCTACCCTTGGCACCGGCACCGCACAGCACAGCACCGCGGCACGGCACGGCACGGGCCCCGACACACGCATTCTGAACGATGCTGGAAATAGTAAAAGTTGTCCGGGCGGGGATAGGCGGGGATAGGCCAGCGGGGCACCGGGTGGGCCGGAGAGGGGCACACCGGGGCACAGGTACAGCAATAATGGCCACGAGATGGGCCTTCCTGCCACCCGCGCGCACATAGCCCGGCGCAGCCCTCCGGAGGGGTCGGCGGCGCGTGTTTTTAAAACGGCAAAAACTTGTTACGCGCTGTTTGGGGGGAAAAATGAAGATGTTTCCAAACACAATTTGAGCCGGAGAAACAAAATAATCGCTGAGCGAAGCTCAGTCCAAGTCGATGAGGGGTCAGGCGATGTGTCCGTCGTGAGTCTGTCACGTCTGT
>NW_026267295.1:238299-241497 GCF_000697945.3 Frankliniella occidentalis | reverse complement strand
GGCAGGCAGACCCGCCGCGCACGGCTGCACTGCGGGACGGTGTAATCCAGGCGCCTAGGGCATGCGGGTTTCCAGAGTAAAGCTGTTCCAAGGACAAAATGTTGTTGGTCCAACGACACATGTCATGACAAACCTCGCACTATTGTTTCTCTCTGTATAAAACACGTAAGAGCTGTACTTTATTTGTATTGCGTGCTTCGGGTCCCCTTATTCGCCGGCCACATTAAACGAAAGCGCTCGACAATCTCGATGTGACACGCGGCAGGGTCGGTACGCCCGACGGCGCGGTGTGTACTCGCGCATTCGAGTCGGCGGCGTCGCCGTTCACCATGACCCGCTGCGTCGTCTGCTTTGCCGCGCTGCTGCTGGTCCAGTACCGGACCCTGCCGTCGAGCACCGCGGCGCCGGCGTCTCACTTCATCCATAGCGTCGCTGTGAGTGACTTAAGTGTGAGACTGTTGTACGTTTAGAAAAGTAAACGGCACCGGTTCCAGGCAATGTGAAAGAGTAGATTACATTGTGAAAAGTAGATCACCCAGTTTTTTTCTATCAGGGTCCGTTTCGAATCATACTCGACCACTACGAACGCTGCCCGATCAGCACGGGCCCTCCCGGCCCGCTGTTCAAGGACACCTTCCACCGCGGCTACCACGACCGGAGGAATCCGGACCTTTGGCACTACTGGATGAACTTCACGACCCTTTTGACTCTCGACGACTCGTATGATGTAAGGGATAAGGTCCCCCACTTTTTACACTACGGTAAGTACAATGTCTGATTTTTTTTGAGGAAAAGGGGAAAACCTTGTGGAACTACCATAATATGAGGAAAACTCTTAAGATTTTCAGGGCCTCCTCAAAAAAGACGGGAATTTTCCTAATTTTTCGAGAAGATTTTCCTCAGAATCTGATGAGTTTTCCTATGAAATAGAGTTCCTGCACAAAGTTTCCCCCCTTTCCTCAAAAAATCAGACATTGTTTTTACCGTGACAGCAGTGACAAAGGTGTTAATAATGTCGTCAAACCGACAGTTTGAAATACTTGTCCACTCTCATGTTGGCACTATCTTGACTATGAGCTGGTATTCTTTCGACAGATTGATTTGAACTGGGCCTCGTGGAGTTCCCGCGGCGGATGGAAGGAGAATGCATACGTGATGAGGCCAGGTTCCTTCTGCAAAAGTATCCAGCAAAGTGACCCGCAATTCTGGCGAAAATTGATGACTGCTATATTTAACGACCCAAACAGAAACTGCCCAATCCCTCCGGTAAGTAAAAATAAGTAATGTGCTGCTAATTTCGAATACTTTGATTGATTTCGAGGAATCGTATCGGGCACCTTTCAAAACATGTTCAAATTCATGCACTAGAAACAGTAGGCATTTTCAGCAACTAAAAAGTAGTTTAATCAATACGATAACTTTTGATTTCAGGGATATTACGAAATGAATAATATTTCAGCCGACTTTTCTTTCAAAAAGATTCCAGTGTTTTTCTACGGCACTTGGCGAATGAGCCTCCGTCTGGTCAAGGATACCACGAAGAACTCAGTGGCGTGCTTGTGGTTCTTCGCAAAAACTATACCGAAAACGTAGCAAAACATTAAACGATGGTGCTCAGACTTCAACTTCCGACTTTTTAATCACGTTTCACAAGACCCCACCCCAGCTCGCTCGAAACTACATAGGCTGCAGCAGAAACACAATGGACAAGGTCATAGGCCCAAAGGTTCACGGCACACCAGGCGCCTAGGGCAGGCAGACCCACCGTCGGTCACGGCTGCACTGAGGGACGGTACACCAACCAGCCGCGATTGGAAGTGGGGCGGGTTGTTTGTTTCGACGTTTCAAAGTAAAAACACCAAAAATAATAATAGAGAAATAACGAAAGCACGCAGCGGCGAGGAGGTGAGCCGCGCGGCGGAGTGGCGCCTTCAGGCCCGCCTCGCCTCAGCGCCCGGCGCGACAAATAAGCAGCGCCAAATGACTGGAAAGGCAGATAGGCAACCAGCAGCACCCAATCGCAATAAGTCAGCGGGGGAATGGGGGAGGCTGGCGAGCGGGGGAGCGGCGGAGTTGATGAGGTGCTCGGGGATGGGGGCGGGCTGCTCCTTCAGCTCCGCGCACTGCTGCTGCTGCATTGTTTCGTTCCTCTGTTTCATTTTCCTTGGCCCCTTTTTCCGTGGCCACGCACTGCGAAGATAACAGCAAACAGCATATTGTGTCTGCCCCACCGGGGAGGCCCCTTCTTCTCCCCTCCCGGGTATTGCAGGATGCTTCCAGGCGACAGTAGTGTGTGTGCGGCCCAGAAGCTCTCCGGTGCGACCGGCGGAACCGCAAAAGCGCGAGATAAAAAGACAACTCCGTGTCCCCATTCAAGTCGAGACAAATATTTTTTTTTACTATTATTTTTTCCGTTTTCTTTTTTGTTTGCCGTGTACCTGAGCCGTTCTTTCAGGCGGTAAATGTGCAGATGACGTGGATGGCCGTCTAGCCGGCGTTGCAGGAAGGCAGCGGAGGCGCGCGCTAGCAAGTAGTCTGCGGCCGTTCCCGACACTCGGCGCCATACTCGCCGGACCACAGCGGAGATGGCGATGCGTCGACAGAAAAGCCCAGCCGGGCTGCGGCCGTTAGGGGCAGCTGTGCGGGCGGGGCCGCGCGTGGCCGGGCGGTGGACTCCTTGCGGCCAGCAAGGCGGCTGCTACATCATATGGCTCTATCCCACTTCCTCGAGAAACGCCCGACAAATTGCACTTTACAGCTTGTGCACGGCACTTGTGCGCACGATTTACGCTTCACGTTCTGCACTTCAAAATGAGTAGCATAAGTGTTGCTCGCAAATAATTGAGTATAACAAAAAAAGCCAATGCCATTTCGAAAGAAGATAAAAATCGTTTTGAGCCTTACAGAATTTAGACAGTTATTCCGCAAATTTTGTCTGCTGCAGTTCGGTCAGATCAGCGGCTCAGAGAGCCTCGTGTGCATCCCCTGCTGGCAGCACCGCACGCCCTCCGCCGCCGCCGGGGCCGGAAGGACACCGGAAGTGCAGACGAGGGCGCGGATGTCGTGGCGGGGCGGGGCGTGGGGCTGCCAAGTGGCAAGGGCCAGCGCGCCGCCGGGCCGGGGGCAAGGGCAGGGCAGGGCTGGGGTGCCGTGATGCGATCCCAATTAGCCGAATGCCCCCGCCCCGCTCCGCCCCGC
>NW_026267295.1:233280-238249 GCF_000697945.3 Frankliniella occidentalis | reverse complement strand
CGCCGATGGTAACGCACAGGAGCTCGACGACGACGCCGCGGGCTCCAAACACGGCGCGAGCTCCCCGCCACGCCGGGCCACGCCTCAGACATATATACATGCGGAGAGGAGCAAAAGTAGCAGCCGGGCGCGTCTGAATCGCAGATTCAATTCAGGTAAATTTGATTAGGAGGACGGATCTTGGAGGGTTGACTGACGTCTTGCTTGACGTCTGATCGCGCAAGGCCAGGCACAGGCAGGCATCCGACTGCCACCCACCCACCCACCTCTCACCCAGCTCCGCCCGCGCCCCGGCCCAGCCCGACTGCTGGCTTCCGCGCCGAATATTCCTGTGATATGTCGCCTCGCCTTTGACGGGGGCCCCCGCCCGGGCCCCACCCGGGGCGCGCAGAGGCGCCAGCAATACCGTTTGACTCGCGCCACCTCATCCACTCGGCTGAGACAGCCGCCCTTTGGAACGCTCCGACATACATATACAGCCCCTCTTGCAGGGAACGCCTGCCGTATGCCGCAGGACCACCTGAAACGCGTTCTTCACCTCGCCCAGGGCTTTCTTGCAGGGCCTCTCAACAGACCCGCCTCCGCGAAAGCTCGGAACGGCAAGAGCAGTCCGTAAAATAAACCGCAAAAACTAAAAAAAAAAGTCTTGATTCGCTTCCTCTTGGAGCGGACGACAGGTTAGCAGTTAGCAGGTCCTACCCCCCTGGCCCGGCCTGGGCTGGCCACCCGGGGCTGCCTTTGGCTGGCCGCGCCGTTAAGGCGATGCTATTTAATTGGCCGTAAAAGTGACGTAAAACAAGATTCGAGGCGGACGGGGGCAGCTCGGCTAGCGACTGTTGCAGCCCACCTTTATTATTGTGGACCACCGCCGGAGAGCTTAGAGGATTAAGGGGACCCCGGACTAAAAACTTATAAAATTGGCAAGTATGATCGCAAAAGGTAAATGTTTAGTTGCCTATTTCCTAGGAGGTCAAGGCAAGCAAGGCAGTAAGAATTATCCGTAACAAGAAACAACACTTTTAAGGCCTATAGAAGAAAAATGAGATTATAAAAAACAATGTAAAAGACGGGACAAGTACCAAAGCATGTCATCGTGAAACTACATCGGACGAAAAGACGTCCGCTAGAGAATATAACGACATCAAAAGCAAGGCGGGGTGGAGTGTGTTCGTTACGTGATCGCGAGGGGCCTCGCCTCCCTACAGTCCTTCTACCTGTGCGTGTGTGTGTGTCTGTCTGTGTGAGTGAGTGTCTGACCGCGGGCGTTTGGAACGTGCCCCTGGTGGTCTGGATAAGGAGGAGAATCAACTAATTTCCTTTTCTTTTCCCTCCCTTCTCCGCTTCGCCTCCCCCAGCCGTCGAGGCCAAACACAGACAGACGCGCCCCTCAGCCATACTGCCTGCGGGGGGAGAAGAACTGGCTGGTCCGTCAACCTCTTACTTTCGCGCTCTACACCGGAAAAAAAAGAGGAGAAAAGAAAAAGACATACCATTGTGCAATTTCAACTTTAAAATAAAAAAACAAAAAGCTAAAACTGCTCCGAAATTTTTGTTGCAGAAAAGCTATTGAATTTTTGGGAAAGACTGTTAAGTTTACTTCCAAAATCATTGAATATGGTGTACTAAATATTATTCCGGTGATCCTCCATATTCTAAAAAAAATTATAATGTTGAACTTTCACCTCGAATCAAAAATTTAAGCATAAACATTGCATGGTCATTAGCCAAACGAGCCCAACCTAATCTTACGCGATTTCTCGAAGTGAAGAAGCGTAGAAAAGGGCGTTGTATCGTATCAGGTCCCGTACCCTAAAAGTGCTAGTCTCACCTGCAGTCTCCGTCTCCTCGCTGGCGGGCTCCTCCTCGTCCTCGTCCACGGCGGCGGCCTCGGCCTGGATCACGGACACCTTCGGGATCCCTGCGGGTCAAACGCTCTGGCGGTTAGCAGGTGTGTTCGAGCGGGTCCGGGGCGCTGTGCAGGGGCTGGGCCGGGTACTCACTGACGCAGGGCGCGATGTGCGAGCGGCTCTGCTGGTAGCCCCTGGCGCAGCGGTTGCAGGTGGTCCCCGTCACGCCGTCCTTGCAGGGGCACTGGCCGCTCGTCTGGTTGCACGTCTTGCCCGAGGCGCCGATCGGGTGGCAGTCGCACGCTGTGGAGCAACAACAAAAACAACAACAAAGCATCAGGAATCAGATCAGAAGTAATAAATAAGCAAAGAGGTATATATTATGCCGCGCTGCCTCGCTTGCAAAAGGGCTTCGCGTGCAAAAAGGCGCAGCGGTCCGGCGGCCGGTGGGGCCCAGGCGTGCGGCCGGGAGCGGTCCGGGATGCTAAGTACAAGGCGTGGTGACCCGCCCTGCCCCCGGCCCGCCCCCGGACCGGCCCGGACGCGCGCGACGCAGCCAGTGTGACCTCCATCACTCCACTCCCCGAGGTCGTTTACAGAGCCATAATTATTCAGGGGTTATCTAACTACGCGGACACGGGGGCTGCTAGAGGGTCGACCGCCTCTCCGCCCGGTGTAACGGTAGCAACGGGATGGGGGGCTGGGCAGGATACACCCAGAGGATGGGGGCCGAAGAAGCCTCTTCCCGCAGGGTACACAGTCGGCTGCACTTGCCGCGCCTGCAAGGCAAGGCAGTTCCCCAGACTGATCTGGGGTCCGCCCCCTCCCCTTCGCCTTTCCTTCGCGAGGGACAGAATGGCTCTAGTCGGACCGACCGGCCGATTTTCGTTGCCATCGAATGGCTGGCCGTAAAATCAAAATGCAAATTCCTTTCGCGCGCACCGCCGCCACGGCGCGCCACCCCGCGAGAGCGCCATTGCGAGCCCCGCGCCGCCGCTCGCCCCGGCCGAGGAGGAGGAGGAGGAGGAGGAGAGCAACGAACACCCCGCCGAGCCGAGACTGGCAAATAAGGAGGCGGGCGCACGCCTGAAATATCTTTATTGCGGGCGGACCGACGGGAGGGCGGCGAGGGAAGAGGCACCAGGAGCGAAGAATGCCTCTCGAGGCCTGCCTGGACCGACCGACCGACCGGCTGATCGAGTTGAGCCCCTGCCGCTTTTGCACAATGCAGGGCGCCAATGAGTTGTCGCTCGCTGCGGCCGCTGCTGCCCTTTTGCTCAGCTGTCTGGCCCGGCCCGGGGCGACAGGCCCCACCCGCCCTGCCCCACCTCACCACACCCCGCCCCAGTCACGCCACGCCGCCGTCGCCTTCGAATCACGATGATGCATGGGTAAGGAGATTGCGGGTAATTACAGCCGGTGAATAGCGTCACCTGCGCCGCCGCGTCGCCCAAGCCGAGCCGAGGCGGAGGTACGGCCCCGCGTACGGCGTGGCGTGGCGTGGCGTGGCGCTGCCGTCCAGACTAATTGCCGTGACGTTTGGCTTACCGGCCCACCACACACTGCTGTCCTCCTCTCCTCCAGCCTCCACCTCCCTCCCCCCCTTCTCCCTTTCGCCGGGTACATACGGTGTGTACGTGGCCCCGACGACGACGCTGAGACACATGCATTTCTTTCCCGTCCCGCCGTCCCGGCTGCCGCCTGTCTGGCGAGGCGCGAGTCCTGACACCTTCTGGCTGCGCGGACGTGACCACCCGGCCAAATATCCACGAGGTATGTGTCTGGCTCCGAGGAGAAAGAGAGAGGAGGGAGTCACAAAATAAAAACATTTGAGAGATTCCAAAAGAAAAAGGAAAAACAACCCTTGAAAATGCGGAACACTTTGCCCGAGTGCCGGTGGAAAAGTGCCGGTGAGGCGCGCAATGCATGCGGGCGCCTTTTGAGGTCGCCCCGCCGCCACGGCGACCTGCGATACGGAACGGATTTCGGACCGGTCCCAACCAACCCCGCCTCGGCCCGGCCCGGCCTCACCTCGCCCGCCATTTGGGTCGCAGTTTTGGTCCAGCGTTTGGCCATTTGGCCCAGCAGGCGGGCGGGCCCGGGCGGGGTTGGGAGACAAGATGATCCTATCTCTGACGCCTTGCAGACCGCTGCTCCCACCCGGCCTCCCCTCGCCGACTGGACCACATTCGCACACAGGCTTAAAAAGAAAGCATTTTTTTCCAACGTGTATGTTTTATCTCTAAACCGCTCTAAACGAAGCGGCAATTATTCAAGAACAGTGACCATACAGTAAACAACTCAGACGCTGAAAATGCTAGATAGGCGCGCGGAACATTATTTTTCGCGACCGCCGCGCCGGGTCCACATGGCTGAGCTGGTCCGCACTGGATAGACTAGCGACTCGCGCACTTGATCGACTGTATTGGCTATAAATCAAAGGCGCCCGTCCGTCCGCTCGTCCCGTCCCGGGCGACGCGCGAGCCTGCGGGGCTTTGGGCCATCTGGGGTGGGGGCGGCGCGGGGGCGGCGGCACTGGGCCACCAGGCGGCCGGGCCAACACGTGCGGCGCAGGGATTACAGCGCACACCTTCCCCGCTGTCATAAATCCACACGCGCCCTTGTCACTGGGGCTTCCGGGTGACATAGGACCGGGTTGGCCAGGGCGGCCGGGGCAGGTCGACCAGCGCGCCGACGAGCCCGCCGCTCGGACCTCGCATGGCCCACATCCAGCCCGGCCAGGGCCTCTTGCGTGTTGGTTGGCCCCGAGGACGGCGGCCCAAATAGCGCCGCTCAAAAACGCAAAGTAGCTGGCAGCAGGGAGGCGGGGGCGCAAGGGGCCTCCGCCCCATTCCGTCGGGCCGACCCGATCCCATCGGCCGTGTGCGGGGGCGGCCGGGGGCGGCGGGGTCCTTGGCGTGTATCTTGGCTCGCCTCACTTGCGTTTCCTAGCCCCCTTGGGACGAGCGGGGCGGGGCCCGGCCCGGGGTGCGTGAGGGGGCCGGCCTGCTGGCTGGACACTGCTGGACCCACCGGAGGGGCCAGGGCAACCACCCGATGAGGTGCCGACTGCAGGGTCAGCCGAAAGGGATCCAGCGGGGGTGGCGGCGGGGCGGGACGGG
>NW_026267295.1:219996-227030 GCF_000697945.3 Frankliniella occidentalis | reverse complement strand
CCCACGGAGCGCCCTCCCTCGCCCCTCGAGGAGGCCCCGGGCCGGGGGTGAAATCCACAAGCGATAAGACAATCGTGCCCACCCGCTTTCATCAACTCGTGTCGGAGTCACGTCGCGGGCGGGGGCGGGCGGGGGCGGGCGCCGCTTCGGGCCGCCTTCAGCTGCACCAGCACCACACTGCCAAGCGTCGCGCGGGCCTACCTGGCCAACGGGTGGTGGTTGGGACCATCCCGTCGGTGCCCGAGTGCGCGTGCAAAAGTGCGGAAATGTCGCAGCAAACTATACGCGAGGCACAGAGAACGAGTAGAAAAATAAATACAGAGAAGAGAGAAGGAGCGGGCCGGGCGCGGTCCTCGAGAGGCGGAATGTCCGTGCAGCGCAACGAGCCGGCAGTGCTTGACTTTTGGGCATCACCTTTGTAGCATAGCGGCGGGGTCCAGGCATAAAGGCAGGCGCGGTGGAGGCCGTGGAGGCCCCTCACTTCCCTTCCCCTCCCCGCCCGCGAGGGCGCTCGCCCCCGGACTTTGAGTCGGTAATTAGGAACAGCGAGCACAAACATACCTCTCTTTAGTCGTGCGCGCAAGAATTATTTACATCGCCCCCTCCCTTCGTCCTCACTCACGGCCCCGCCGCCACCCGCCCCCAACCCCTCTGACTGACCCGCGCATGCTGGTCGGGGGGTCGGTCGCCAACGCGGCTCCTGCTTGCATTCAGCAGCCGTATGAATGGAAAAGTTAAAACAAATGTTTAGAAAATAAAAATGAAATGACGAAGGAAAAAGGAAAAAAAAGCACACCGGGAGGGGATAGAGAGGCCGGGCGGGAGACCATGTTGGTAAAAATCTAATGAGCAGCGTGCGACTGGTGCACCTGCGGAGAGGGGCGGGGCGCACTGCAGGGCCCGGCGGCCCGGCCCAGCGCCCGCCGGACGACGGGTAGGCAACCCAACCGCCACGGCCGCGCCGGGTTTCACCCCCTCCCCAGCTCCTCCACCTCGGGGCCGTTGCCCGCTCTCCACCCGCTAGCGTCTCGGCGCGCGGCGCCCGGGGCGTTAAACTAATTTCCTGAATTCTCGTCACCTTCAGGGTGTGATAAGGCCCCTCCCCCACTATGTACCACTCGCGGCCCCACTCCGCCCCTCCGGGGACAAACAAGTGGGGCCCCACCCCCACCCCCGCACCGCCTCCGCACCGCCCGGCGGCGGGGCCGGGCAGCGGATACTCCCAGCGAGAGGGAAAATTGGTGAGAATTAGTCGAGGAGCGTAGCAGAGCGGAGGGGAGGCAAAGGCACGGGGTTTATGGGCGGGCCGGCCGGGTAGCCCCCGGGCATGGCGGACCACCGCGCTGTCACCCGCGCAAGGTCACCGGCGGAGCTAGGGAGGTGGAATCTGGAATCCACCCGTCAGCCAGGAGCTGCCCACGCACACAGGCGCGGGGGGCGGGGGATAGGGCGGAGCGGGGCAGCAATCTCACGGCGAGGAAACCTTCGCTTCCTGCCGCCTTCCCTGGACCAACGGCGCAACAAAATTTTTCAATCTCCCTGGGCAGGGCGCTTCCGCCGAGACGAGCTCCCCCGCACCGCCCCGCCACCACCACTCCGCCCCCGCCCACCTCAAGGCAAAGGTCGTCGGCGGGGCGGACACCGGGGAGGACACGAGGGTGACGCCGTGCGGCCGATGGAGGAACCAAGGACCCCTCTCTCTCTCTCTCCTGCCGCCACGGCCACCACGGCCCCCACGGGATGGCCCGGCGCGCGGAGGGCAATTCTCTTGAGCGTCCCCCAGTGAGTGGTCCCCGGCGCTCTCGCTGCGCTCCCCACGAGGGGCCGCCCGGCTCAGCGCCGCGCCGTGATCCGAACCTAAAGTCGGAAACCTCAGAGAAACGGAGCCCCCGCACTTGACTCCCCCGCCCCGCCCCTGCTGCGTCGCCTATCCACGAATATTCCTCGCAATCTAGCCGAGACAGCGAGGCGGGCGGGGCTGCGCTGCCTCCCCAGAGGAAAAGCAAAGGCCGGTCGGGGGACGGGGAGGGGGAGAGTCTCCCCGGGCCCGGTAAAATGTTTCTCCACCTGCCCTGTGACGCTGGTTGACACTTAGCGGCAGCATCGCCTTTCGCCCCCAAGGCCCGATATTTGCCGAGCGGCGGGACGGGGCGAGGTCGGCGTTGTAATATCCCTGCTCCGAGCTGCTCGCTTAGCGACGCTTTGACAACCGAAGGGGCGGCCCGGGCCCGGGCCCGGGCCGAGCCGGCCGACTCCCTCGGCAAACAGGGTACTGTATGCCCGGCCACCTCCCCTCCCAGGCGGGGCCCGGCCGGGGCCGAGGCGGTGACACCCACCCCAGGACCAACACGGGGGAGGCGGCGGCAGAGGGTGCCAAGCTGCACGGCGCGACAAGGGGGAAAAGGGGCGAGTTACTCACGTTTGCAGGCCTTCCTGTGCGTGATGGGCTTGGAGGCGTCCCGGTAGTAGCCCTCGCGGCAGTAGTGGCAGTGGCGGCCCGCGGTGAAGTGCCTGCACTTGAGGCACACGCCGCCGGACACGCGGCCCGACAGCTTCCACAGCTCCATGTTGAAGCGGCACTTGCGCGCGTGGCCGTTGCAGTTGCACGCTGGAAACAGAAGAAAATTCGAGCGAAATTAGAACACGAAGAAAAAGACTGGTGTGTGAGCAGAGGCCGCCGGTAGACCCACCGCCGCTCTCGCTCTGCCCCTCCGCACGTCCTCGAGGCCCCCGCACTACAGGCGGCTAAAGTTTATGCACTAGCGCGCAGCGGGCGGGAGGAGGAGCAGGAGAGAGTTAACTTTCACTCCATAGCTCTCACCCCTGGCACAATTTTTCGCATAGCGCATAGCAAGAAGAAGGGTGGGCCGGGCCGGGCGGGGCGCAGAACTGCGAAACGTAACTCTCCATCGCTGACCTTATTAAACTGAAATTACTACGCGCGACATGAGTTTATCTTCCGGCCCAAAGTAAGGAGGATCCCTTTCTCGAGGGGAC
Source organism: Frankliniella occidentalis (assembly GCF_000697945.3). Taxonomy (NCBI): domain Eukaryota; kingdom Metazoa; phylum Arthropoda; class Insecta; order Thysanoptera; family Thripidae; genus Frankliniella; species Frankliniella occidentalis. Next base: position 224,033 of record NW_026267295.1, on the reverse strand, counting down.
CAGCCCCTTCTTGGCCCTACTACGGCCAAAGGGGCTCGGTGAACAGCGAAGAAAAGGAGGGGGAAAAAATAAAGCAAATAATTGCCAGGAAATGAAATTTCGCAAAAGGGGGTGCCGAACGACTTGCACACGACACACACAAACGAAACGCAAGCAAACAGTATGGACGGCACGGATGGCGCTGTCGCGACCTGGCCTTGTCGGGGCCCTGCCCCGCGGCAGGCGCCGGCCCCGCGGGCCATGAGGCGGCCGCGCGCCTCCCGTCCAGATGTTCGTAATTGTGCCGGGCGTCCGGCCTGCAGGCGCCGGGCGGGGCGAGGAGGGGCTGCTAGAGAGCGCCTCTGCCCGTGGTGCGCGGCCTGCCTGTGTTTTGCAGGGCGATTCTCGGGGCGTTCCCCAGCGCGTTCGCAGGCCCTCATTGGGGCTGTTTTACGGCCCGGCCGGCCCCCGGCCGGCACGTCCACGAGTTATAATAAGGACCGGGGGGCGCCCGCGCCGCACCCCCGGTATATATACACAGGGTAATAAGGATGGCAGCAGGGAATAAAATCCAGGAGGGGTCCGCTGCTGGAAATACTGCGCGTCCCCGGAGCGGGGCAACCGGACAGGGCACCCTCGCCCTCCCTCCTTCCCTCCCGCCGAGCTGCACAGCGGGCCCCTGGACGTGTCACGTGTGATGGTCGTCCCGGCCCGCCGGCGTTCCGCGCTCCCAGCCGGCGGGCACTTTGAGGAATCCCGCCCGAACACAACAAGGTACAAGGTATTCTTAGGGGCCCCCGGTCCCCTGCAGGGCGGGGCGCGGGGCAGGGGTCCCCTGGGACACGGCCGGCGCGGGCGCGAGACGGCGAGGGCCAGCGGGGGTCGGCGCGGGGGCCCCAGTCCCAGGGGAGTGTCCGCGGGTCTGGCCGGCCCCGCCAAGCATGGGCGGGCCCTCGAGGTCCACTGACGAGGTCCGACACACGGCCGTCCTCCACCCGGCCCGGCTAGCACTCACAACAAACAGCGCGGCTCTATTTGCAAACAGGTTCTTCGATTTGATGTGGGTTCAAAAATATAAATTTAAAAACATATTTGTGTACATTTTCACATAGTGTCTAGCGTCCTTGTTCTCAGGATAGGAATTATCCGCTAGCATCGAAAAATATAAGTACATTGCATGTTCGTTCCCACTGGCGCCGTACGTTTCTCAGTTATACTGCACCGCAATGCACGGATGTGAGCGGGTTGCCTACTCGCTCGCCTCAGGCGCCATGCCGGTAGAAAGCACTTTTCTTGGGGAACGTCCCGCCGCTGCCACCGCCACCGCGCAGCAGGTTCAACACCCGCAGGTCGACCTCTCTCCAACGGGGGACGGTCGATTGCGGACATCTCTGGGTCCGGAGGGTCAGAGCGGTCGATTGCGGACAAATCCTTTTTGACAGGGGATTACCGGGTCCCGAGGGTTCACGGGTCTGCCCGCAGTCGACCTGGCGTGCCGTGCCGCGTCCAGGTGGACGCTGGACGCACAGCGTCCGTGCATGCAGATAACACCAATACTGACTTCAATGTCTTGCGTTAGGTTTGTTAGTCTAGGTTTGCTTCTTAATAATTTTTTTTAAATTGTTTTTCAAGTTTAAATTTTACTAACCTGCTCCGATGATAAGGCACGAGAAGAACACAGAGTTCGAAGCCAAAACATTGAGAATACCTATAGTTAGTTGGTCCTTATGCCTGAAACCTCGACGTCGCTCACTCGCCCCGCCTAGACACGTCCCGGTCGATTGCGGACAGGCCCGTGGACCCCCGGGTCCCGGTAATCCGCTCGTCAAAGAGACTTTGTCCGCAATCGACCGTTCTGACCCTCGGCTCCCACGTATGTCCGCAATCGACCTGACGCCCTCTCCAACCCCGCCGCCGCCGCCGCGCCCATGACTCTCCTGGTCAAAACGGCTTAAGATTCCGCGGGTACTCCTTGGCGCGCCGTGCCGCCCCGCCACGCCCGTGCGCATCCCCCGGGCCGTTCCCTGCGATAAGCGGGAGGTGCGTGGCGGGGCGTGGCGGGGCGTGGCGGGGCGTGGCGGGGCGCGGCGGGGCGGGCGTAAATAGTGGCTTCTTGTCGCACCACACAGTTCTGGCGGGGCGTGAGGTGCGGCGGGGCGGGGCGGGGCGAGGTCCCTCGGGACGCGTTGCCGGGCCGCGCCGCTATTACCGCTCTGATTGATGGAGTTAGTTGTTGGCGCGCGGCGCTGCGCTGCGCGGGGGAGGCTGCCGAGGAGGCCCCGGGCCGCCGCCGCCGGAGGAGCAGGCGCGGCTCCTGGCACGCCCCTTGTTTCTCCTCTTTGCTCTGCTCGCACCTGCAGCAGGAGGAGCGTGCCGTGCTTTACAACGAACGCGCCGGCCCCCACACTACTCGCGCGCCGCCAGTTACTTTTAGGGAAAAGCAGTCATGTAATTACAGCGCGGCAGCGGCGTGTCGTCACTCGCAGCACGACCCCTTCTCGTCGTCGTCCTCGCCACGTCATCTTGGTCGTCGTCCTGTTCCTTCTACGTCCTTTCGTCGTCCTCCTCGTCGTCGTCCTCGTCTTGCCCCTCCTCCTCCTCGTCTCTCTCCCCGGAGAAGAATGCGCACCCTCTTGCTGCAGGCAGGGTATCAAATTAGCGCCGCACTACAAAATGGGAGGAATCTGTGAAGCGGTGAGATGTGACTAGAAGCACTCCGTGTGACGCAGAATAGCACGCCATACCGGGCGCTGTGAAAAAATGAGCAGGGCTGAACGTGGTGAGTCTTTTTCGAAAGGAGAAGAAGACCATGAAGTATTTATGAAAACGATGCGACGCTGTTAGGGAAATCAGCCGCTATGGGGCGGAGGCACTGGTTTGGCGACGAGCGCCCTGCGGCCCTCGCGGGACCAATCAAGTCCTTGGTGCAATAAACAGGCAGTATAGTTTCTCAACTTTCAGAACCTGAGGCTCCGTGCAGACAGACGCGGCGCGTGCCAAACGCCTTAGTGCCAATAACCCCGCAATCATCATGCGCCCTCCCGACACCGAAATAGACTCTGCGCCGCGCCACGCACCCGCCGCGGGTCCGCGCGGCTCACATCGGACCGGACGAGACCCGACGGGGACCTGACGGACCTCGGGGCCGCCGGCCAGAGACCTGCTGTGTGTTTAATCAACTCGTCACATTCCATCAGCTCGCGGAGACGCTTTCGCAAAAAAGAAGGAGTATAGTGAGGACGAAATCACACGGGGACAGAATTAAAGATTAAAAATAAAGCCTTCAAGGATGCGCGAATGCCGTGCCGAGAGCGTCGGATCCAATATACCACCAGGGGCGGTTTTAATTCCCTGTGTTGCCGTTGGAGGCAGGCTGCCAGAGCTCACTTTCTATTGGACGCAATTTTTTTTATTAAAATTTTACACTTGCTTAGTCAGCTAAAGCCCTATCAGCGTACTGTGAGGGGTGAGGGAGAAGACTCCGGGCCCGCCTACTATGTTGGTACGGTAACAAAGTCGGGCGAAATTTGGCAAAATCCTGAAGGCCGGGACATAAACTAAACTTTAATACAGTTTCCGCCGCCAGCGTCGAAGGATCTCTTTCCCTATCCCGGTCGCTACAGCCTACGAAAACGGAAACAAGTCCAAAAAACAATATTTCCCAAAAATATAAAGAGTTTGTAATTTTTTTCTGTCCTTCTGAAAGTCTTTGCATCGTTTTTGAGACACTCCCGTCCCGTGGTGGTCGCGACGCGGCGATAGCTCCCCCCGCCCCGCCCGCGCACATGGCATCATGGTTTGCTACTATTTTGCAGCCGTTGCCCCCTTCCCTCTCCTCGCATCGTGATGGTGAACGCCCCCCCCCCTCTCTGCACGGTGTGATTGACTTTGGACGTGCTGGGCGACCGGCCAACACACTCTGCACCTACGGTTGGGGGAGGGGGGGGGTGCAGAAGCGGCGCCAAACACACCCGAGCAGAGCTGCATACGAGAGAACGAGAGAAACTGAGAGATCAGGAGAGAGAAAGGGGGAGGGGTGAGAGGGAAAGATAGGGGGA
>NW_026267295.1:215313-219665 GCF_000697945.3 Frankliniella occidentalis | reverse complement strand
GAGGGAGGGAGGGAGGGAGGGAGGGAGAGAGGGAGGGAGACGAGCAATACGTGAGCGCTCGGCCAGGCGTTTACGCACGCCAAGATGAGCCAGACAAAACACGACGTGCTACAGCAGCAGCAAAGCGAGAGCAAAATGAGGAAGGATGGATGGTTGGATGGGTGCACGGCTCTGGAGAGCTCGGTGGCGAGGGAGGAAAGCAGGCGAGGCGAGAGGCGGGCGGCGGTGACGGAAGTGATGGAATGTGGCAAAGGTGAGGAATCGCGGTGAGAAAAGCGGGCAGGGGGGGAGGGGCGCGCACGCGGGGTGTGTTTCGCGGGGCGGTTACATAACGAGCCGCGTACAAATCGCGGTGTAAATTACGCGCTGTGCTCCGCTGTGCCGCGCTGTGCTCCTCCCCAGACTCCCTCCGCCGGGCCGCCCCATACAGCCTCAGCAGCCCCGCTAATCAGCCGAGCACCAGCAGGGAAATTATCTGACGCGATTGCGGAGGAAACATCTCCTCAGAGCCCTGCGCGCGCGCGCTCCTTGTCGCCGCTGAGCTGGCTGACGGGCGCGGCGGTGGCGGCGCCGGGCACCCCAAAACGTCAGAGAAATTATTTCTAGCGAATTCCCAGAGGAAATCGACGCACCGACGCCGCCGACGCGGGGCGCGCGCGCGGGAGCTGGGCCGCGCGCACAGGCCAGGCAGTAGTGGAGCTGACAGATATAAACGGGCCTCCCCGGTACGCACGCCCGCGGCACGCGTGTCGGGGGCGTGTCGGCGCGGGTTTGTGTGTGTACCACCTTGTCGACGCGCGGGTGGCGCCCGAGACGCGACGAGGAGGGCCTTCACCTTGAGAAGCGCGACGACGGGAGATCATCACCACCACCACCGCGCGGGGGACATGCTACAAAGCGTCTGCTACACCGCAGGCTGCACCGCCGCGGCGGTGAGGAGGAGGAGAAGGAGAATTACTGCGAGCAGCAGGTTGCCGTGCCGGCCTGGCGTGGCGGCGGGGAGCGGAAATCGATATACATGACGCATCGGGGCGTATTTCTAGCCGCCGGGCACTTTGGATGCTCCCCGCGCAATCTCTGCGTGCGTGTATGTGTGTGTGTGTGTGTGTATGTGCGCCCGCGAACGCCAGTCTGTGAGTTGTATATATACTGAAAATGTTTCCAGTCATGCAGTCTCTGGATACGAGACTGACCGCCGCCGGCGCGCGGGGGGAGTTCCCTTGACCCCCCCCCCCCCCCTCCTTACCCCCATCTCCTCCTTCCCCTTCTCCTTCTCAAGCAGCACTTTGCCTCAGCTCCGGCCCGGTGCGGTGTGCGGTGGGTGAACTCAAAAAAATATATTTTTGCGAGCCCCGCTACAAGCAGCAACGACCAACGCCATTAATTTGCGTGACCCCCCCCCTCTCCTCTCTCTCTCTTTTGCTCTCTCTCTTTTTCTCTCTCTCTCTCTCTCTCTCTCTCTCTTCCTTCCACAGCGCGTTCGAAAATGCGGTCTGAACAGACCAACCACCCCTCTCTCTCTCTCACTCGCTTTTTCTGCTCCGCCCGCCGCGCGCGTTGTGTGTTTGGGACTCGACACACTCGAGCCGGTGATTTCGAAAGCGGCCCTCCGGGAGATTCCGGATGAATTCACTCGCCTTGATGCCGCTATGCTGAGCTGCTGAGGACGACGAGCGGGGCGGCGCGGCGGCGCGAGGGAGAGCGGCAGCCGGGGGAGCGAGAGAGAGGGAGGGAGAAGGGGAGAGAGGGAGAACGGGGGAGGGAGAGAGAGGGATGAGAAGAGAGACGGGGGAGAGACTGTTGTTAGTCGTCTCGTCTGCCCCTCGTATTTGCTAAGGGGTTGCGGGTCCGCCCCGCCCCGCCCCGCCCCGCCGCGCCCCGGGCGCCCCGTACACACGTCCGCCCCACAGTGTACGCTGCGCGCTGCGCGCTCACACACAGGCGGGCAGGGCGGGGGGCAGGCCAAGGGGCCCGGGCTGCCAGAGAGCAGAGAGCTACGTGAGCAATTATCCGAGGAGATTTCAGCTCATGTGTTCAGTGTTTGATTTGGCCGGCCCACGCTGCCTCCCTCTCTCACCCACTTCCCGCCGGCGCCTCCAAAGAGGTCTTGCTCGCTGCTCGCTCCGGAGGGGACGCTCCTTCGCGAGCCGTCGGCCCAGCCGCCCCCCGCCGCTGCACCTTTACCTACTGCAGCGCCAAAACAAAGACAAAGAGCAACAACAAACGTCTCCCAAAGATGGCGAAAAGAGTCTCCTCTCCCTTCACACACTGCGGGCGGCGGGGGCGGGCCAAGGGCACACGGCACTCTCGGCGGTCCCCCGATCCCCCGGTCGTGATCCTACCCGCCCCGCCCCGACTGGATCTGGTCTCAGCCCGGCCGTTCGCCGGCTGCATGCAAAAGGGCCTGGCTGTCCATCCCCTGGGGCCCTGCCCCCTCCCCTCTCTCTTTCTCACTCACACAGTCCAGAGGCCAGCGGGGCAGCACACACAGGACCCCACTTGAGCCCTCTTTTACATTTCCCTTTCGTCATCGCTGCAATGCTGCAGGCAGCACAAGTAGCGTTTTGGCGGCCAGTCGGGGAGGAGGACAGCCTCCCGAGGTGGAGGTAAAATACGCGCCCTCCCGTTGGAAGCCGAGCCTCTCGAGGGCTGGCTGGGCCCGTGATGGGCCTATCCTGTAGGCCCCACGGAAGGGCTTGAGCCGATGCTGGCGTGCAGGGCGGATCGCGACAGAGCGAGGCCGATCAAAGCAAAGACCCCCGCCCGGGTGGGGCCCCCGCTCAGCCCCGGCGAGGCCCCCGCGCTACCCCTCGCCCGCCGCGCAGCCACTTTGGGGACTTAAGCCCCAGAGCTTCTTACGGCGGGGTGACCCTTACGCGTGACTGTTAGCGAAGCGCGCTTGCTTTGCCTGCGACACAGTAACACAGTGCGCAGGAAAGGGTCGTGGCCGTGGCAGAGCGTGGCAAGAGCGTGGTTGAGCGTGGTTGGGCGTGGCAGAGCGTGGCGGGGCGTGGTGGGGGGCGTGGAGCCCAGTGTTTGTGTTGTGAGCAACGGAACGCGCCGCGGGGAAAGAACAAATGAAGCTGTTTCCAACAAATCCCCCCATGTCCATGTCCGCGTCACGTTTCCGAGGTGAGGGGTGGGCGGGCGAGGCCGGCCCGACCTTTTCAATTAGTGCGATCGGGAGCAGAGCGAGTTAGGAGCGAGAGAGGGAGGGAGGGGGAGAGAGGGGAAGAGAGAGGGAAAGAGAGAGGGAGGGGGAGAAGGAGGGGTGCGCAAAGAGGGGCCCGTCTACGAGTAGTTTCGTTCCCGGGGCCGTCGAGGAGCAGCACAATAAGGAGTGGAGTCTTGTTGGAGAAGTGAAGGCTGGAGGGGGTGGATGGAACAAAAAAGTCTTATACATCGTCTTTCAACAGTTTGTTTCGAATTTTCGGTTTGTTTCGGAAAAACTCGTCAACTTCGGCAAAGGAACTTCATTACTCAAGGTTAGCGGTAGGGCGCGGGCGTGCTACAAGAGGGTGGCGCGGGACAAAGGCCTGCCTGGTTTGCCCCGGTAATAATAAAATCGTTTCCAGACCGGTGGCAAATTATTACGTCGAAGAAAGGGACACCTTCCCCCCTCCTTGATATTCGCGCAAGGTCTCGCCCGCCTGGTCTGGTCTGGAGGCCTGGAACCGCCTGGAACCGCCTGGAGCAGAGCCGAGCAGAGCAGTTGCAAGCCTTTGATCAGTGACTGTTATAAGCCGGGCCAGGCGGACGAGGACCAGGAGGAGGTGGAGGGAGGCGACGCAACGACGAGGAGGACGAGGACAAAAAGGACAAGGAGGAGGACGAGGAGGGCGAGGGCAAAAAGGACGAGGACGGGGGCAAAAAGGACGAGGGCGAGGGCAAAAAGGACGAGGACAAGGGCAAAAAGGACAAGGGCAAAAAGGACAAGGAGAAGGACGAAGAGGACGACGGCAAAAAGGACAAGGAGGACGACGACGAGGATGAGAAGCAGGGCGAGAAGGAGGACAAGGAGGACGAGGGCCGGGAAAAAGCTGGAGGACCAAAGCTAAGGAAGAGAAGGACGACGAGAGGGCGAGAAAGGGGACAAAGGAGAAGGACTAGGAGGAGAACGAAGATGAGGAGGACTGGAGGGAGGAGGGGGCGAGGTACCAAGGAAAGGGGGTGCTAGAGTCCACAACCTGCTCCTCAAACTTATTGCAGGGCGCAGCGCGCAGCCGCCGGACCGGCGGCCTAACCGCGCCTCCAACAAGGCTTTCAGCCAGGCCCGCTCTCCGCGCCCCGCCAGCAGGTCCTGGGCTTTCAGAGGGCGTCATGCCGCGTTAGGCCCGGCGGGGCGGGGCGGG
>NW_026267295.1:213894-214598 GCF_000697945.3 Frankliniella occidentalis | reverse complement strand
GCGCCGGGCCTGCGTCGCGTGGCACTTGTCCTGCGGCGTGGAGGGTCGCTTTGGCCGTGTTGCATTTCAGCCCGTATGATTTGCGACCGCGCAGTGTGAGTGTGTGTGCGTGTGTGTTGTTTTAGAACGCGCCGCGCGCTCCCCTACTCCACGCCACCTGTCCAGGGAAAGCACTCACTGCACTACACCGGCCCGCGCGCAGCGCCCGGGCGCCATGCCACCCGACGAAGCGAGCCTGGCGAGACGGGCGCTGTTTACACAGTGCGTGTCCAGCGACGTCATAATTCGGACGCCATACCCTCTAGGGAAACTTCGACATTTTCAAACAGGGTTAAGAGTTTAAAATGTTATGTTTTTAATTCCCTCTGTCTTTAACGTAAAGACGAGTCACAATGGCTGCCCTCGTCATATCTTATTCACAGTATGGTATAAGACAATTAACAGATAATGTTGGTGCAGTTGGTGGCATGGAAAGTGTCGGGCGCGATTAAGTCATCGAGGGCTGCGCACTTCCCAACCCTTTTCGGTGAATCTACCTGCGCTGCATTATCGGGCGGCCATGTGAACAAAATAAATCAAAATTAAACACGCATTCCAGCGCCGAATATAACGCCCCTTTCCCTCCCCTCCCCGAGCCCCCGCCTTCCCACGCAAAACGATGCGGTGGGTGGCATCAAGGAGAGCGGGAGGAAGGGGGGAAGGGG
>NW_026267295.1:212437-213844 GCF_000697945.3 Frankliniella occidentalis | reverse complement strand
CGGGGAGGCGGTGGGGTGAGTAAAGGGTGTCACGCCGCGCAGGGAAAGATGCAGTGCCCCCGTTTTATTTGTGTGCTGACAGGTGCGGCGCCGTGGCGCTGCGGCGCGGCGGGGGGTAGCGAGGCGTCGCGTTGCGTATCACTCGGTGGGTGGGCCGGTGGTGCGGCGTGTACACATGCACAGCCTCTAACGTAACGACGATAGCGACGGACGGGTTGCTGCATCCAGATGCAGCAGCGTTCAGCGCGCACCCCCGCAATGTGTGGCCGGCGGCGCGGACGCGCGCGCCTTTTGGCACGGACCGCCACGAAGACGGATTTAGGGAGAAATTCCTGGCGTGCTGGGGGTCTAATGTGCGTAAACAAGCGGGGGTTGTAGGCACACACGCGCATCGCCGGGCGGAGCACGGCGCTGAAACACGGCCTTTGTTCACCGCGGGGGCCGGCCGGCCGCCTGCGGCAGGGCGCAGCACAAAGTACAGCAAAAGAGGTTTTCTTCGTGTACATTTTAGGACGCCCCGCGCGCCGATGGCAGGGTTGTATGTAATGCGCCGTGTAGACCTTACTCCACCCGCTGGGTATTTTGTTTGCCTCGAGCGTCCTCCTCGAGAGTGTAGAAGGTAGACACTGCACTGTAAAACCGGGGTGTCCAGCAGGTAGGCGACAAAGTCCCCTGACCCGCAAAACTAGGCGACTTATGTCGCCTATCTGCTGGGCACTTTCTGTTCTTCCGGGTAATTGCATTGTATGAGTCCATAGGCATTCCACCCATTGTGCCCATGCATTTACCCGGAAAACCAGAAAGTGTCTAGCAGGTAGGCGACATTAAGTCGCCTAGTTTTGCTGGTCAGGCGACTTTGTCGCCTACCTGCTGGACACCTCGGATTTGCAGTGTACTTGCTAGTGTCCGCGGTCTCGATCGCAGCGAATCCTCCCCAAAGACGCGTCCTCACCTGCAACAGAGGAGAACATTGAAATGTTAGAAACAGTTGTTGGGGGTTGGGGTGAAGATGGCCCTGACCCCGCTAGAAAGCGGCGTCCCCTTGCGGCACGCCGTCAGCCCCGCGGCCCACATATCGTTTGTCAGACGGCCGCGCAGCGGTTCGCTTGGATTTCGATAAAAATTGCTTTGGTGTCGCAGCCCGCGTGCGATGACATATCTGACAAAATATCGCGACCGCCAAGCAAAACATGGCCCGTGGCTATTTCGATCAGGAACGGCCGAGACCGCATGCCTGCGTCGAATTTTTGCAGTCGCGGGTCTGCAATTCATAAGCCGCACACTTCACCGGCACCACACGCGTTCCGGCAATACGATGTCACGCAAGGAAAACGAAACGACTGGCAGAGTGTGTTGAAAATAAAATAGCAACTGCAGAGCGGCCGCGTCCTTGTCGTCACCCCCCCC
>NW_026267295.1:201045-209357 GCF_000697945.3 Frankliniella occidentalis | reverse complement strand
GGGAGAGAGGGAGGGAGAGAGGGAGGGAGAGAGGGAGGGAGAGGGAGGGGGAGGGAGAGAGAGAGAGAGCAGGGTGGGCCACGGTGGTAGTTACGACGGTGCCCCAATCTCGATCCGAATATGCCTGTGGACGTCCTCCCTCCCCTGGGCCCACCCCGTCGCCTCTCCGCGCCCATCCTTTTTACCGCCAGCAGCGCGCGGCCAAAAGAGTGTAAGTTGATTTTGACGGAGTTGTCCCTCGCATACGAAAGCGCGGCCCGTCCCACCCCGCCCTTCTACCCACAGGAGAGTAAGAGACAAGCGTCCGCGCGGTGGCTTTGTTCGCTCTCCGGTATAATCAATTTACACCACCACCGCCGTGCTGCCGTCGATTTCTGATAAATTTTCCGCGGGGGCTTCCCAAACCAACCAACGCCGTCGACGTGCTCTCCGCAGAGAAAGAGCGATTGTGTTGCGGTCCGGCCTGCTGGGCGGTCAGCTGCCGCCGCTGCGGCGGTTCCGATCGCTGGACCGCCGCACCCGTTTGTCCCCCATGGGATGCACCCACATGTGTGTGCGCGCGGAGCGGGCGCGCCGCGGCGTGGCGTAGCGGGGGAAACCGGAAGTGAGGCATTGTCGCCGTGTTACGAGCCATTACTCCATACTGTACGGTGTGCGGCTTCCTGTGGAAATACGCCAGACCAGACGCAATCAGTGTTTGGTCAGGTCAGAAAGCAATGAGGAGGGAGGGCACGACCCGCGACCGTACGGCGTACTGCACGCCCGCCGCGGGGCCCCGCGTCCCGTTAGGCGTCATCGATAAGGCCAACGGCACGCGAGAGAGAGAGAGAGACCTTCCCGAAGTTTGTCGAAGGCGCAGCAGAGCGTCCAGAGAGTGACTCTAGCAGGCGTAATGAGCGCATGCAGGCGGCTCGGGTTTCACATGGCGAGGCGAGGCGACGTGCGCGGCCGCCTTTGCTTCCTTCGCCTCCATCATGCGGCACATTCGGCCGCATACCGCTTGGCCGCGCTCGCGCTGGCGGCGTATTACCTGGACTGCGAGTAATCAGAGAATCGGTTTCAAGGTCGTCCGTTGCGGCGGCGCCTGCGTGCGAAAGGGAGTGGCAGCAGGGGGACGGGGGTGCCCGGGTGGGGCCGCGCAGTCTGCGCCGCCGCACCCCCCCGCGGAGCAGGCAAGCAAAGGGGTACTTTGCTTTTCAAGGTTTACGTGTATCGTGTTGTGTCACAAGACAAAAAAAAATAAAAAACAAAAATGTGAGGCAAAAATAAACCGTCGCGCCGCTCACTGTGAAAAATAGTAGTAAGGTTTACACGGGTTTACAGGAAAATTTTCTTTGACGCAAGTTGTAAAATTATAATTTGTGATCGTAAAAATACATGCAGTACGTATCGAATTAAAATGCATTGGCGAGTAGAAAGTTTACAACTTAAATTATATTTCGAGTTTACAAAAAAATTGTAAATTTACAATGATATTTTTCACAGTGCTAAATATTTTCTTGTGTGTGTAACAAATATTGCCACGCCACACGTTCATAAACTCTGTATCGATACAACCTCTGGACGACACCCTGCCGTGCTGCACTTACTTATAATAGTGAACACCGCGTCTCTCTGCAGGTCCATCCGCGAGCGTAATGAGGAATCTCTCAGGGCGCGCGCGCGGCCCGGGCTCCTTCCCCTATACGGGCCGCACGCTCAATTAGTCTCGGAATGACACGCGGGGCAGGGAATAGGGCGAGGACCACACGACGCACGGCGCGATATGAAAGCAGCAGCAGCAGCAGCAGCACCCCACGGGGAGGATGAGAGCCAGGTGAAGCCCCCCCCCCCCACTCCTCTTCGATACGTCCATTCAGCACAACTGTAGCATGACTGAGCCCCCGCGTCAGGAACCTTGTGTGTGACGCTGCGTGTGTGTCGCTATCAAACCCGGCACAGAAAGGAGGGCGCGTGATTCATTCATTGCGTCGTGATCCTCCTGCCTGCAGCCATCATGGGATGCCTCACAACCCCGCCCCGCCCAGTCACAGCCCGCCTGCCCACGTCAATCTGATGCCGGAGCAGGCCAGCAGAGCAAGAGCAACCCCCCTTGCCATGCACAGGTCACACGCCAACCAGATTTGCAGGGCACACACTACACACTTTTTCCATTTTCATTGATTTTTTCACATTCATTGCTTTTCTCCCGTTTTTCTATCATTTCTTTTTCATCATTTTTTGCCGATGCTGCACACGCAGCCGCTGACCTGCGCGGCCGTGAGCGCGCGCGTGGCGCATTGCATTGCCATTCAGCGGGATCAGTTGGGATTACAAGCAGGATGGACATCACCCGTCGCCCATCCCTTGCGGTTCAGCGGTGCGTATGGGGGGTGGGGGGTACAGGCGGCAATGAGGCAACGGGGAAAAATCTGACAGCATGTAAAAGAGACACAGAGAGGGCAGGAATAGTATTATTTACGACAAGATTGGGTACATTGACGGTCATACTTCTTAAAGTATAGCATTGATACAATCAAGAAAAGCATATCTGTTCGTTTGGCTCCTCGCATGAGAAGAATTTTCTTCGTGTATGGTAGAATCGTTCGCAATTAGTTCGTAATTGCAATAGCAGCCACAATCGTTCGCCAGGTTTATACTACAGTGCACAATGACAGCCGCCGTGTCCGTTTCGCCCGCGTGCGACCTTCCCAAACCCTGTCACCCCGAATGTGTGTACCGCAAAGTGAATCGAGTTACGGCATAAAACGCTCCGTCGTGACGACGAGGGGACGACCCGTCACCGCCAATCACGGCCGGGAATCTCAATACTGTGCAATAATAATGTGCGCGTCGCTTCCACCCGGCCGGGCCGCCCTGCTCCGCTCGCGCCGACACCTGGGCGTCCGATTCAATACACAAGCGCCGAGGGGAGACATTTCTGTCGGGGCGATTAGAAGCGGCTCGCTAAACGGTGTGACGCCTCGGGTGATGGAGAGAGGAGAGAGAGAAAGAGAGAGAGAAAGATAGAGAGAGATATGCAACAACACCGTCTTCTTCTTCACATTGAGCAGCATCCTCGGCGACTATCTCCCCCGGGGTGGTGTTGTCCTCCCGTTGCTCGGCGGCGTCAACGACAAAATTAATCAATATTGCTGATGGTTCGGAACGCGATGGTAATCAGGGTCCGGAGCCGCCGCGACGCTATCTCCTCGCTTTATTACCATCACGGGCGGCCGGATGGGTTTTTGCCGCGCGCGCGCCACAGCAGCGGGTACCATCAGGTTACCACCACCGAGCTTCACCACCGGCAACAACATGGAGGAACTAAACAAAAAAAAAAGAAGCAATCGTCAGTCGAGTGAGAGATACCTCCTCCGTCAGGTCCGGGTCTGTGAGCGACTTTTACGACTTATTAAAAGCAGCGGTGACGTCGTCGGCGCCCGCCGGAACCAAATACCTCCCTCCGGAGAACCTCCCACCGTCAGTGAGCATACCCAAGTACATGCACGGGAACCGATAGAGGAGGCTGCGTCCCAGGAGACCCTGGCTCCGGGCCGCTCCGGGCAGTGATACCAGATAACCGAGCAGCAAGGCAGACGCGCAGTGGTGTGCGTGCATGCTTTGTGTGGGCAAGAGAGAGAGGGAAGATGGGGAGTGGTGGAGAGAAACAGAGCAAGGAGAACTAGAGAGGAGGAGGAACGTTGGGTACAAAGACACACGGCAAACATAGTCTCGCTAGATCGGATATATTTGCCGGAAATCTGTTCTCCGCGCGGTAGAGTGCGTACGAAAGTTGGCTGAGCTCGGCGGGCCCCCCGAGCCCGCTGTAGCCCGCCACGGCCGCCCTACGCCTGATGCGGCCGCTGCCCCGGCCAGGCAGCCCGAGGCAAGGATTTATCGCCAGAGGTACGTACGCCTCGTAAAACGTTACGCACAAAGTTATTATTGAAGGTAACGCAAATGGATTGAATCATGCCGGCCGGTGCGACGTTCCAATCGACTGTGTGGAGCCACTGGAGGGAGGGGAAGTCCCAGCAGCGGCAGCAGCAGCAGCCCCAACCCCCGCAGCCCCGCTACTCTATATCCATGTCAGAAGCGCTCGCACCCCGGCACGCTGCTACACGCTGCAGCGGGCAGCGGAGCGGAGCGGTAAGACAGCGAATATATCGATGTCGCTATCGATACTCGTGTGTCTGCTGCGTCCCTCCTGCTTTGCCTTCCCTCCTTATTGGAAGCTCGCTTTGGCCCGTCGCTGGTGCTGGTGCTGCTGCTGCGAGAGTGTGAGAGAAGATCGAATAACGTTCACACCTCCTTGAAACGGAACACCCCGCACAACGGTGTGGTGCAGCCCGGGCCCGGGCCTCGGCCGGCCGCCGAACTGTCTGCCCATCGCCGTGGGCTCACTGGCCCGGCCTCGCCCCCGGCGCGCAGGCAGCCCGCTCGCACCGCCGCGCGCTTGGCCCTGCGGTTGCCTACCCAACCGGCCGCCGGGCCGCCGCCGCATGCATGGCTCGCACGCCCTCCGAACGAATAACGAAATCTGTTTAAATTGGAGCGGACTCGGGCGAGACGGGGGCGAGGTGCATGCGCCCATAAATCAATTAGGGGAATAAACAAGGGGCCAACTACTGGCTCAATCTAAAGGCCTCGGCGGGGCCGATCGGGTCCTGGGCACGATGATGCGGGGCGCGGACCTCCGACGACTTGACTCACACTTTCACCCGTACCTCCTCCCGCACCAGATCACACACTGCTGTGCCCAGCGAGGAATGCCATCGAGATAGAGAGCACGAGGCCCCAAGAGCTCCTCTTCCGACCTGACAGACTCCCGCGAGAGAGGTGCGGCCGAGGCCCGCCGGCCGAGAGGCGTCGCACTGACAACTCATTGCCGGCATGTGGGCCGCCCCGCCCCGCCTCGCCGAATAACATAATGTCATCCAGACGGGGGGCTCGTTCCCACCACACACGCCCGGATGACACATAGGGCACAAGTGACAAACATTTGTAAAACTTTTTATACTTCGCTTCACTCCGCCGGATTGGCTGGATGTTGTTGTTGTTGCATCCCGCCACACACACACACACACACACACACACACACACACACACACACACACACACACACACACACACACACACACACATTGCGAGACGCAATTGCAGCCGTGTGCAGTAAATGGAATGACGCATGCAAGTTTTGGGGGGGGGATCTGGAGACGATTTATCTAACAGTATGGACCTTGGAAAATGTCCTGGCTGTTGTCTGTTGGGTTTTGCGCTGCACACTGAGGGAGGACAAGACCGGGTCAACGCTTTCTGAGGTGAAATGTGTCCGCTGCGCTTCAGGGCGTCCAGGCGGGCCGAGATGAGTACGGGGGAAAAGGGGGGCGGGGGGCGGCAAGTACCAACGCGGGTGCCATAATTCCATCTCCACGGAGACACCCAGACACCCGGGCGGGCGGGCGGGCGGGTGGACGGGGAAGAGGGGGTGCTATATCGACTGGGTTCGCGGAAGCTCGAAGTTCGCGCGCGGCAAGAACCCATAAAGCCAACATGAGCAACTGACACTCCGAGAAGAGAGAAGCGTCCTCTGTTCGACAGGATGGCGGGTGGCCGTGGCCGCCAACGGCCGCGGAGTCCGCAAACACGACAGGGGACGAAAATAAAGTTGTGATACGGCTGTGGGAAAGCGAGCGGGGCGGGCGGCGGACACTGAACCTCTAGCACCCGCGCACTCACCCACCCTCCCCCTCCCACCGCACTCCAGACATCGGAAATCCTTTTTCCTCACCTAAACGAGGACGGTAAATTTTTCAGACATTGATGGCACTTTGCACTGCTATAAACGTAACGTCAAAAACGTACGACGAACGACTGCGGCCTCCCGTCGCCGCACGATCATACTATAAAGGAACAACATATCGAGAGACGCGAAATTTATTATTTTTTTCGTCTCCCTGGTTTTTCGTTCCCTGGAGGCCAGCCGCTCCCACCTCAGCCGCAGCCCCCCACAATGGAATAATGTCGGCCTTCACATCTCCAACGCCGCCCTCGTCGGGGTGGTCCGGGACAGGGGCCACGGGCCCATCCGGCCGAGCGGGCACCTGGACCTGAAAGTGTGTGACAGGCATACACTTTACAGTGCGTGATGAAATTTCACAAAAGAGTTGCGTGAACATTGTATCACGTATGGAAAAAGTGTGTAACAGCCACGACATAGGAGAGTTGTGACGGTTGTGACGAATATTGAAAAGTGTAAAGTTTTTCTAAGCTGTCACACACTCTTTAAAAACTTGAGTGACATTTTGCCCCGTACTTTTAAATGGTAGAATGTCACACACCACTGCTATTTGTAGAGTAGAGAATACAAATCACGTGGGGTCCCTGATTGCTGCTGAAGGCACAGACAGACACAGCATCACAAGAGGACGCGCGAAACGCGAAATTATTTCGCAGCTGTTATCTCGACGGGAGTTTGTCGACACCCTCCTTATTGCTGTTGATCGGAAGTGGCACCCATTTGGCTTTGGCGCGCGGCGACCTACCCCCCCCCCCCCCCCCCACAGAGGGCACGCACCTGGCCAGGTGGACCCCCGTGCCGAGTCTCGGGTTTCATCCCCAATTGACTAGTTTGCTTGTTTGTTGGCCAGCGCTGCAGTGCCGAACCCGTGTTTCGCACAGGCAGGCACGCACACACACGCACACACACCACTTATCGTGTTTATCTCGACACAAACCACTAATCCTTGGCGGTGCCGGCGGAGCGCTTTGCCGGTACGGGCCACCTGGTGCCCTGCTTCTCTCGCACTCTGCAGTGGTGGTGGCCGTTGGGAGGTCGTCGCGGTGGTCGTAGGAAGGAGGACCAGCGCGGCACGAGCGCAAAATGCTTCCAGAGGCGAAAAGAGCTATTAATAATAACAACACAAATGATATTCGCTGAATAAGCCGTCCACTGCAGGCCATGACGCAGCGTGGGCTCAATAACCCAACAACACTGCAGGACCGCGCGCACATTCAGCAAAACAACCAAACACCGTGGTAATTCGAAGAAACAGACCAAAGAATTTGCTCGTCTGCTGCACGGGGCTGCAAGTTTATTTTTGTTTCCTCCTCAGCGTCGATAATACGACCGCGGTGTGGCCGATGAGCAACAAGCTTGTTCAGTCGATGAATGGGATGGGCGGCCCAGTCGGGCCGGGCTGTCTGGCCAAATCTCACTATATTATTACATTTATGAGAGCGAGGAGGAACAAACAGGGCGTATATCACGCCCCGCTCGCCCGCGCCGCCGCCGCCGCCGCCGGCCGCCCCGCGTTCAAATTGGCCAGCAGGACGAAATAAATTGATGACGGACTACCGTGGCAGTGCCGCGCTGCTGCTGTTGTTGGGCCCCGGATCGCAGCGCGCGGATGACAAAACAAAAAAATGAACAATAAAATATAAATAGTTGGCGATCCCCCTCCCGACGCGGCGGACACACGACCGGCTTCTTTTTTTATGCCATACCTCGCTTCTCTCTCTCTCTCTCTCTCTCTCTCTCTCTCTCTCTCTCTCTTTATCCTTTCTTTCTGTCTCTCTCTCCCTCTCTCCTTTTTTCAGCGATCGTTTCCGGCCCGCGCTCGCTTGGGTTATTATCAAGATGGCTATCATGACAAGTCGTCCGGGCGCAGAGTTGTGTGATCAGGAGGAGGGGAGCGCCGAGTAGAGTGCGGGGAGAGAGGGGGGCCCATCTCCTGGTGCCGGCCGGCCGGCCCCCAGCATCCTGACGCCGACTGTACCCGAATTGTACCTGTGCCGTGTCCTGTGGCCACTACGCCCCCCTGCCCCTCCCCCGGGCCTCTCTACTCCTCCTCCCGCCCCGTCGCGACTCGGCAGTATCGTCCATTGATTTATTTGTGTTTGCGGACACAGCAGTGCTGCCCCCGCCCCCCAGGCTCCCCCTGCGCTCCCCCCGCTGCGTCTCTCCCTCGTGTTACAACAAAAGAGTTCCGACAGTGGATCAGACCGGGGGCGCCCCTCGTGTCCGCCAGACTACAACGGCGACACCGCGCGACCGGGCGCTGCACTTCCAGCTGCAACATCGGCTGCCCCGCCCCGCACAGCCGCGTCTGGGGAGGAGAGGGGACGCTGCAAACGGGCGTTGCAGATGCTCGGCGGGGCGGGAGAGAAGGACATACGCCACAGAGCGCCCAAGAATGGAGTCCGAGCCCTCCACCGTGAGTCAGAGACAAAGAGACGAGGTGTGAAGAGACGGAGTCGCCGCCGCTGCCGAGTATAGTTGGTTCACTAAATGTAGACACCATTGGCCTGGAGCCTGTCCCGGAGCCCCA
>NW_026267295.1:194283-197823 GCF_000697945.3 Frankliniella occidentalis | reverse complement strand
AGAGAAGGGGGGAGGGGGTCAGTTGGGTGAAGAGCGGTCCAAACATTTAGATTTGAATAAGGCCTGCAGCTGCCTTTGTTCAACAGCTCATCACGTAGAACGCAAAGGAGGCCTGATTCCATTATTTCACGCTGCAGGCCATAACGTCTATCCCCGGAACGAGATGGTGCGGGGGCTGGACCCGTTGGACGCCCACGCCCGCCCGACTGTTCCGCCGCCAGGCCGGCGTGTTCAACACTTTTGTGATCCAGCGTTTCGTCAGGTGTCGGTGTCGGTCGGACCCATGCAGGAGACGGCGGGTTACGGCACTCGCGGCCCCCGCGGCGCCCGCGCTCTGGGCGACAACATCAACATTTTAGGACAGCAGGTTCAAGGCGTTCAAGGCAACGGAAAGAAATCCGATGGGAATATTTCGACAACATTTGTTCTGTGTTTTATGGGTAAGAGAGCTGCGGCTGCGGAGAGCTGTCAACATCCAGGAAATGGTCATGTGACAATAAACTCATTTCAATAATTTAGTTAAATTAGCGGGCATGAGAAAGCGGTGTTAATTTTGGCGATTTAGGCGGGCCTTCGTGGAATGCCCTTGCCCGCCCACACGCAGCGCGCGCAGGTCCTTGCGCAGAGTTGCGTCGCCCGGCTCGGGCCTGCCAGCGCATCGGCCACGGGGCATAAATACTCCGACTTTGTGACGGGCGCGTCGTGTCACTCGCTGTGCTCAGCACGCGCACGCAGCGAGGCCTTCTCCCTGACTGGCGGGTTTTTTCAAAACGACACATTACTGCACCGAAAGGTGTCGGTCGGTGCGGTGTCGGCCCACACGACGCGCGGTCGCGTTGTCCTTCCGGCTCGCTCGACCCCCCCATGACCTCTCGGCGCGCCGCGGGAGGTTGCGCGTTGGTGAGACCCGATCAAGCTCATGCTCCACGCACGGTACGCCGCGGCCGGAGCGCGATCCGTTTCGTCACTGTCTCCGCTAATTGCGATAAGAGAGCGATCACACGCGTCCGCACGCGCGGCGGGGCGCTACACCACGCGGCCGCGTCGGTGACGCCACTCGCCGCGCCGGGATATAGGTTTCGGGCCTTATAAGTCTGCGCGCAACCTGCCGCGCTGCCCATCGGCCGGACAAATCGCGTGGGATTCTAATCCCCGGGGCGTGGCGTGGCGTGGCGTGGCGTGGCGCCGCCGGCCCGAATCAGAAACTAACGCACCGCGCCGCCGCCAACCGGGATCGATCAGCCAGTCAATCAATCATCGGCCGAAAAAATAAAACAACACGAAGAAAATAAAAAAAAAAGGCGTTAGCAGCTGGAGAATGGAATATCGCAGGCTCGTGATAATTAAATTGGGGAGATGGTTTGGAATCGCCCTAGGGATGGAGGAGCCTCCTCTCCTTTGCCTGGATGAATTTCGAGAGAATTTCGCCGTCCTAAAGAGAAGAGGTCGTCGGCCGCAGGTCAGACCGGTCGCAGAGACTCGAAACGCCAGTTGAATTGCTTGCCAAAATTCGGACTTCTTTAACAAAACTGCCAATTTTTGTCCCTTTTTTGCCAAAGTTTGGTCTTTTCCAAAAGAATGCCAAATTTTGGTCTTCACCAAAAGAATGCCAAAATTTGGTCTTCAAAGCGGCCAAAAGTGGGCGTTCTTTTAAAAAGGACACCAAATGTTGACAAGCAGAGTGCCCAAAAATTGAAAAGTCTTCAACAGAAATGCCAAAAATGTTGGCGTTCAAAACGGAAGGCTAAACTTTAGCATAGCAAAGCGACCAAGGCGTTTAGAGTGGCCGGGTTGCAGCGACACGTCGGTGCCGAAGAGGATTTGGAGTTGGAGCGTTTGCAGCGTCGTCGCTGAATGTGGCGGAATGTTCGCACTGCGGTGGCGGGAGTGCAGGACTGGGGTGCATGCATGGGGGGGGGGGGGGGCAGCGGGCGGAAAAAGAAAAAAAACAAGAACAAAAACAAAAAAATAAGCATGAAGCCATCCCAACAAAACGATGGCCGCACCGCATCGAGCCGTGCAAACGATCCGATGAAGGGTTATGAGCGGCACAAGTCGGTACGGTGCGGGGCGGGGCGCGGGGCGGGGTTTAGAGAGAGCAGGCCAGACTGCATCCAAAGTGATTACAGTCTGCGCGAGCCGCAACGGGGGGACCGCCGAGAAATTCGTGTGACGAAAATTCCAAGTAGTATAGTGGTTGTTGCAGCGGACCCCGGCGCAACAGCAGCGACCTGGCATCCTGGACTCGGCGCAGGCCCTGCTCGCCCTGCCCCTTGCCACGCCGCGCCGGTCTCCCCCGGCGAACAACCGGCAGTTTGCTCCACCTCACGATTACATGCACCCGTACTGCCGCGACGAAACGAGAGAACATAACACACTTAGCGTCATAATAAACAGCGCGCCCACAAATAAATGAGAGGGGGAGGGGAAGGAAAGGTGTGTTGCCGTGCCCTGTGTGCCCATGTGTGTGACTGTGTGCTGGGGGCAAGCGGGGGAAGGAGGAAGGGGAAGTACCATCGTGAAAAAAGATAGCAGATGATAAACTGGACTAATGTTTTTCTATAGCTTTTTCTTGTAATTTTAACAAGAATGTATACATTTAGCACAATTGTAAAGTGCAATTTAGAAGTACCCGAATAATCCATATATTGGGGCAAATTAGAACTAGTCATTTTACATTAAATTTGTCTCATCTCCTTGCAGGGTCCCCTTCTTATTGAATGAGCTTGTTAAAAATACAACATGTTTTTTTATCCCTACTATTGATACAGGTACAACGTGTCGAAAATAATGACTAGCTTACATCACGCGTCGCTGCTGAGATAAACCTCGTCAACCAACTCTCTATTAGAAACAAATCCCACAATTATATTTTCCGAAGGCGTCCGTCCGAAGGCTCCGGGGCTCCGCGCGGCGCAAACACTTTGCCGCGTCCCGCTCTCCCGTTCGACATTTAATAACAGTACGTCACATTCTAGGCACGGTAGCAGCGAGTCTTACCTGCCGCCCGCGGGGCCGCGCTGGGGTGTGTTGTGTCTGGGATTTGGGACGCGTGAGTACGAGGCGGGAATGAAAAGGCCCTAGACACGCAACGGCCGAACACACCACCACGTAAAAGGCTTCTGGTCGGATGTTCTGTTGCACGATTATTGGGAAACGAACGGCTTTTCAGGAGAGAAGACGGTCTCTCATATCCCTGAAACTATTTGGGCGCCAAGGCGATTTATTTCCGACGAAGCAGACGAGCTTTCTCTCCTTCAGATGAGGTCGTGGAGTGCGTGAGGTATTTTAGTTTTGCATTCAATGTAATGGTTTCAGGGGCTTTAAAATCTTATATAAATCCAGAAGTCAGAAAAGGGGGATGGGAGTGCAGAGAGGGACGTGGTGGGCGTTTTCTTATGCGAGGCCACAGTTGGAAGTTACTTTCACTCGGCCGAACTTTCTGGTGGTTGACTTTGAGACGACGGAACCACTCCGGTGTATGAGGTTCCTGCTTGATAAGAAAATACTCGGCTCGCGGGGTGCTCGGCGGGCCGCGGG
>NW_026267295.1:182340-191169 GCF_000697945.3 Frankliniella occidentalis | reverse complement strand
AGGAGGAGGAGGAGGAGGAGGAGGAGGAGGAGGAGGAGGGGGTGCAGACGCCTCTCTCTCTCCCTCTCTCTCCATCTCTCTCCATCTGCCTTTGATTAGAGGAGTATCACGTGCTCCTGATGGGTCCAGGGGCGTGGTGGGGCGTGGCGGGGCGTGGCGGCGCGGGGCGAACCAATCAGAGGCTCGCAGTGCAATTACAGATCTTTCAGCGGCAGTCCGTCCGTGCAACAGCTCAGCTCATCGTTGGGCTTTCGCTCACCAGCTGCACAACAACAACAACACAACCCTTTCATCGAATTTAACGAAAATGTCATCGGAAGGCGTGTGACGTGTGGAGCAGCGCGCGCCGGGTATTTTCGCTCTAACAGGCGAGCGCTAGAAACAGCAAGTGTGAGAGGGACAGAGAAAGAGAGAGAGAGAGAGAGAGAGAAAGGGGGAGGGGGGCGATTCCACGGTCGAGTGCGCGCGTGAACGTTGTGATGTGAAGCGCACAGAGCGCCCAGGGCCCTGCGCAGTGCACGTGTGTGAATGTGTGTATGTGTGTGTGCCGGTGCACGTATGCGCATGGGCAAAGCGAATCACGGCTTAGCCACTCCGCTCGCCCTGGACACCTGTAAGGCAGATAAAAAGCAGGCAACTCCCGTTGGACCGGAATACACACACACACGCAGGCACACACAAAGACACACACAAGCAGGCCAAGGAACACCCCGCTGCCCTGGCCACAGGGGCCGGTTGGTTATGAAGAATCCGTTTCATTAGTAATTTTCCAGATCAGCGAAAGTGAAATGTCAGTGGTAGTGCGTGTCACGATACAGCGATCGGACGGCAACTCCATGCCCATAGCTCCTTCTCCTTCCCAGGAGACGGTGGTCCGCGCTATACGTACTAGCTCTCCGAGAGCGCCTCCCGGCCCGGCCGCACGCGCTCGACCATCGATCGGCGAAAAGTCCCGACAAATTAGCCTCGCACGGCCGCACGCATCTGACGGGCGCGTGTACCACATCTGTTGTGTGCACACGCGTGTGTTTGGAGCGACACGGGCGGGCGCGGGCGGGCCGGTCCGGTCCGGGCCGACAGAGAAACGCTTTGGCCACCAACGGGTGAGCGGCGCGCGGTGGCCGCCCAGCCCCGCACCGCCCCGCACCGCCGCGGATCAACCCCTCGCAGGCCGTTTGATGTCGCAATCAGCCGGCGGGTAAGTGGACGCGGCGCGCTGCAGGGCGAGGCTGGCCCCGCAGCCAGCACCCACAGCTATGGTCCACCACCGCACCAGCCTGATTTGCGTCATTACCTTGCGTTTTGACAAAAACGAGCAAAGCGTAAAAAAAAATTAATCATATTATTACGACACGTCCCCATGAATAGAGCAGAAACAAGCAAGAGGGCGCGGTGGGGCGGGGCACCCTGTGCTTCCGCACCGCCGGGCAGCGGGAGCGACGTGTCCGCGACGTGTCGCGTGACAGGCTGGCGTTGCCTAATCCTGTCCCCCCCCCTCCTCCTCCTCCCCGTCGCGGCCGCCAGGGGGCGCGCATTAGGCTGACGTTTACATTCAATCCATCCCGGAGCGGCGTTATTTACAGCGCCTTCGCCTGCAAATAGAGCACGACACCATTTCATTGCGAGTGATCCGCTGGCGCTGCCCGGCCGTGCCCCGCGGCGTGGCGTGGCCTGGCGTGGCGTGGCGGCTCGCAGGGTGCTTTGCATATAAACGTCAGCCCCCAGTACTTTATTCCTTACGGCGTGCCCGATAGAGCGGGAGTGAGAGAGCGAGAGGAAGTGCAACAGAGACAGAGAGAGAGAGAGCGGAGAGAGAGAGCGGAGAGAGAGAGAGAGAGAGCAAAGAAGGTGGCGCGGCGTTCCGCAGCACGAAAAGAGGCGCATGCATCAGGTGCGCGGGTCCTGTGCTATGGCGCCGGCCGCGGCACCGCGCCCCACAGCAGCGGCGGGAGCAGCTTCGTTCGTGTCGGCCGCATCCGGGGCGCTGCTATGCGGCCGCAACAGTGAGCAGATTCCTCTACCCTCCCGCCGGGGTCAACAGAAGTGCAGCCAAGTTCTGTGCGATAACGCAATGTATGTGCGTGCAGCCCCCCAAGGGATCATCCAGAAAGTACGTCTGTTAATGCGCCGTTACGAACGATCCTGTGCAAAGCTTTCATATAGCCCCGAAGTGGTAGGCAACATCTCGCCTGCAGTGCATGCGTGTTCTGCGGGGTGGCCTACCTCGAGCCTCGCAGGCGCCCAGCTCCCGTAATTGTTTACCGAATAAATAAGAGTAAAACGGGCGTGACTTTGAGGACGATTCCTCTCTCAGTAGGCCGAGCAGCGACTCTGGGCGTCGCCGTCGTGCCGCAATGTGGATGCGCCCTGCCCGGCCCGGCCCTGCACCCGCGGAGGCGTGGCGGTGGTAGGCGGAAGCCATCACTACTCGGGGACCTAGGATACAGACAGAGCCCTGCAAGATCACCTGCTGCTTTGGCCACGGCAGTGGTGGCCGGGATGCAGCAGGTGCGGTGCCCGAGGGCGGTTGGAGCACAGCCCACGAGGCGCGGCCAGTTGTCAAACGGCGCAATTTTGCAGAGCTTATGGACAAAAGACAATCAACAGACCGCTAGGCACGAGCGCGTTTTTTGCAGCAGGGTTCCAGGCAGGAGCGGGTCACCCTATAGCAGCCTCCATGGCGGGCACCCTTAGGTGTCGCTGCGGTCACCCTAGCCGCAGCCCGGCCCGGCGGTCCGGCCGGCCCCCGCCCGCCCTCATGCTCATACACGTGTCCTTGCGCCGGGACTCACATGACACCCGTCACCGAGTACGGCGGAGCCTGCCTGGGCGGAGCACTGCTAGAATGTGCTCACGGCCCATGTCAGCAGCCGAGATAACAAGTCCCGGGGCCGTCCGTCCTGTAGGCCTATTCTGTAAGAGGGGACTCGGTTCCGATCCGAATCGGAATGAGGACGGTTCCGAGTGCCTCAATTCCGAGTGCTCGAGAGGTTCGTATTCACGAAGGCACTTCGGAAAGGGCCGCTCGGAAGCACGATCGGATCAGCGATTCGGAAATCGGCCGTGCATAGCCAAAGCAAGTAACCTCAGCAACAGCCAATCAGAGAAGAGTGACCAAAGTGACCGCTGCCGTGAAAGAAGAGAGGAACGCGCCCGCCCGGCATTCTGGCGCGTTACATGTTACATTGATAAAGTCCTCATCGTTTTGATTGCGTAAGGTAGGTCACGTGATTTTATAGCGCAGGTGCGCAGGGGCGCAGGCTTCGGCAGGTGAGATTGAATCACCGCGGCCGATTCAAAGCGGCCGGTCAACGGCTGCGCCTCTGAGTGCTGTGCTAATGTATCATTATCATGATGAAGTAATTTGGTTAGGTTCCCATTCATAAATGGCTGGAGGTTAATTTCACATAATTCTGAAATTATTTTCAGGATTATTAATTGAAGATGGCTGGAAGAAAGAAAGGAAATGGGAAGGAGCCAAAAAACATTACAACGGACCAGCGAAGGGCGATGGTCCAATTTATCTTAGAACATCCTGGGTGCAACACGGGCAACTTCCACTGCGCCCACAATGAGAAAGCGAAGGTGGAAACTTGGGAGAAATTAACCAGCATCCTCAACGCCATGCCAGGGGCTACTAAAACATGGCAGCTGTGGATGAAGGTGAGAGTTGTGAATTAAATTTTAATACTTCGCATTAGAAACAGCTCAACAGAACTGAATGGTATTGTCTTGTTCCTTAGTGTTACACCGATTGGAAGAGCGAATGTAAATCAAAAAACCAACACAACATCATGGCCAAAGCTGCCACTGGTAATAAAATACCCATGAAAAATATTTCGGATTTAGAGCAAATATGCATAAATCAACTACTTTCAAAAACTGCTGCTGAGGGAAATGCGACGCAGGACCCTGATGATGATATAGTAAGCCTCTGTTATTCATTTTGAATGCACGTTTGACATATAAAGTGGTCGCCAAGTTTAATATTTTGACATTTGTTGGGAACAGGTTTCACAAGAACAATCCGCCATAGAGATTGAAGGTGATGAGGAAGTTGCAGCGGACACGACCCTGAGTTTAATTGATAGTGGGGGGATGGTGTCGATCGAGCTCGAGGATGGTGCTCTACAACCTTCAACCCTCCTTCAACTTGTCACTGCCTCGAAGTCAACATCAACACCTGTGTCAACTGCGAAAAAACCAAACAAGAGGTTGGATTCTGATCTGCGCAAGCAGACTAGGAAGAGGTTTAGGAAGGAGATGGAGTTGGACGAGGACAGGGTTGTCGAGAATGAGCATTTGGTTGCTCATCTTGCTGTTAACAACAAATCAGCTGATGCTCTTGCATCTTTGGCCAATTCGCTAGAGAGGCTCGTGGAATTACAGGGTGCTCTCTTAGAACAGCAGAAGGCTCAGACAGCTGTTCTAACAGAAGTATTGAAACGTTTATCGTAGCTTTTAAATAACTTAGGTATTTTATATTTTATTACTATTATTTAGTTAGTGTTAACCAAAGTCTGATGCTAGTATAAGTAATTATTACTTAAATTATGCAGTTCCTTTTTTGAAACAATTTATTCTAGTTTTAAAAGACTGTTACAGAATTTTTTTTAAATCCTGTTGTTAGTTTTGTAAGAGCACATGATGGAGCAGCTTAAGTGTATGTATTGAAGTACTTAGTATTAAGTATTTCTAATCAAAGAATAGACTTAGTTCTGTGTACCTGATGCCTATTGAGATGTGTGCCATAGTATTGGACTTGTGGCTGTGGACCAAATTAGTATGTATTTTTATTTTTTTTATTTTTTTCTCATACATGCTCCAAGAGCATGAGCTTCATATACGGGAGTGTTACATTACAGCATGGTGATCTTGGCGTTTTTATCAAACTTATGTTTTGTTTGAAATTGGTGTTACACTGTTTGTAGCCTCTAATGATGGAGTGGCATATTGTGGCCTGAGGAAGTTTTTTTTATTAAAACAAAGTATTATAAATAGACCTGTTTATTGATTCCTTACTTTTAGTCACCCTTCTGGCTCAGCTTTACCACAGTTTGAAACACTTTGTGATTAAATTCTTCACTGAATAATGAGTCAACAAAAGTGAGTCTGCAAGTGAGCTGACTTAAAAAATCCAGTTTGCAGTAAATTAGCTACTTATTAAGCATTTTATGCATAAGTAAAATAATCAAGGCCTCCTTCAATTAAAATGATATACTATAAACTTTTCACTCATTTTGCAGTAAGTGAGCTGCTTTTTAAAGCATTTGATGCTACTAAAAAATAATTAATGCCTCCTTCAATTAAAATGATTTAATAATTACTATAAACTTTTTAACTTTAACCACATACTCTCAGCAATCTAAAATAGTTTCTTTAAGACTAGTGCTATCACAGACAAATTTTCATTGACTTCTTACTCAAAGAATCTGAACACCTAGACTGAATCAAAGTGGAAGCAAGAGCAGTTAGGTCCTCAGATCTCATACTACAAAGCATTTGCTTTTCACACGGTGTCTCAGCGTTTGCTACCATTATGGCTGCTCAGGAACAACTTGACAATCAATGAGGTAACGCTGCCGTATCCTTTGTCCCTCTACTAATAACTGTCTTCTCACCCTTCTCCTGCCCCCATCAACCTCTCGCACTACATCTTCATCATGTTCATCATCTGAGAGAGCTTCATTACCAGCATCCTCCAAATCATCTTCCACTGGGTCTGGGTCTGGGAGCCGCGCTTCCACACAAATATTGTGCAAGACACAGCAAGCATTTACTATTTTTGACACTTTAACATGGTGATATTCCAGAGCCCGTATTTTTGATAAACACATGAATCTTCCTTTCAAGACCCCAATACAGCGCTCAACAGCATTCCTTGCTGAACAGTGCAAGTCTGTGTAGACCCTCTCCTTTGTATTTGGTAAAGCATCAACCAAAGGAGTGTGCAGCCATGGTTCCTCAGGGTAGCCCGAGTCTCCTGTTAAACAAAACAGTATAATGCATTCAGTACACGTAAAATTTATTGGGACCCATCTAAGAATATCTCTTGTATTTTAAATGTCACTAACCTAATAGCCAGCACAATTGTCCTTGTCCATTATTGTAAATTGCTTCCATTCTTCGACGAATACTACATCCAGCCCAGATATAAGAATCATGACTACATCCCGGAAATTGGGCAACAACATTCAGAATGACGAGATCAGAGTCACAGGTCTGTGAAGGTAAAAGAATTATTGATTGAGGAAAAAGTAAATGATTCAGTAAAAATCCACGTAATTTGTTATAACACTCACAATTTGCACATTCATTGAATGATAACCTTTTCTGTTTACAAACACATCTTCCCTTTCAGTAGGTCTCTTAATGGCAACATGAGTTCCATCAACATATCCCACCACCCCTCTTAGACGTGAAGCCAGCCAGTTCCTACAAAGAAGAGAAATTAAATGAGGCAAACAAGACAGGTAGCTAAAAATAGGCCCAGGGAACATGTAAGCAACTTACTTATGGATGACCTCTCTCCTAGCAGCCTCTTCTCTAGGAAACTTAATGTGAGCTTGAAGTATCTCAAGTCTGTTCATCACATTCACAACTTCATCTATGGCACGGCTTACAGATGGTTGAGACATGGCCAGATCGTAGTTTCTCCCGTTTGGTTTTTGAAAGTTACCATTAGCAAAGAAATGCAAAGTACACAAGACCTAAAAAGGAAAGATGATCAAATTTAGGTTAAGCTTTTAATTTTATTAGACAATTAAATGAGGGATAGAGTAAGGCCTTACTTTTAAATGCACTGGTATCGCTGATGCTCGCTGTGGTTGGCGCATGTATGGCTCTAATTCATCGATCAGCCTCCTAGCTAATATTTTGGGAAGACGATAATGTTGACGAAAATCGGCTTCTGTAACTCCAAATGGATCTGATGTGTCCCTGAGAGTGCGCTTCTTGATGCGAGCTAAATTGATTCGAATTTGATGTCTCCTTTCACGAGCTCGTATTAGTCTGATGCGTAGGATCAGGTGGTCCATAGTGAATAGATACACTCACCTGTAAACAGAAAAGGATGAAGTAACTCCAGTCAACAATGGTTACTTAGGCCAAAGGTAAACAGATAAAACAACTTGACAGCAAAACCAAATGTCAACAAGCCTTTGACATGTACTTGAGTTGCAAGCCTAAACAAGATATTTTCAAAACACCACATATATGCCAGCCAGTGATACTTATACATTAGATCGTAATAACCTTGTCAACTCCCTGTTAACTAGAAATAATTTCCAATAAAATTGAAGTGTTTACTGCACAAGCAGTAGCGTCCATAACCTAGACCAACATACAACAACGGTGCTGCGCTAATAATATATATATATTCTTGAATTAAACACATCCGTAAGGTACCCTAGCACTGTACTATGGCTTCGAAGTTTTAAATTTGCTCTAACTGTTTTATGTGCGATAAATCCAATACTTACTCAGATATTTGTGACACTTGTTTCCCAATCGGAATCTTGCTTCCCAAGCTCGAGAGGCCCGTGGAACCGATTCGGAAAAGTTCCGAGTGGGTTCCGACGACAAATGACGATCGCGGGTCTTCGTGAATACCGAAACGACGGCAATCGGAAAGTCGCTCGGAATCGTGGTTCCGAAGCCGATCCGAACGCTTACAGAATAGGCCTACTGGCCGCTGCCCGTCCGGCTCGGCTCTGATCTGACGGCCCGGCCATACCAATGACATTATTTCATCAGTTTTTTGTTTGTTGTTTTTCGATTCCTTATACTCGACGAGGAAAAACGAAACAGACTTTTAAAAAGTCAGCCGATTGGACCTCGTTGATCGGATGCCGCAGCGCGTTCCCCCGCCGCACACACCCCCTCACCTGCACCCACCGGGTGCCGGGGGCGGCCGGGGGCAGGTAGGGCATGGCTAATTAATTCCTGTGAGTCTGGCCTGGCCCGCCCCGCCCGGCCCAACATGAAGAGGCCTTTGATGACCTGCTGCACCGCGCATCGGCCGCACCGCCGCCGCCGCGCCCCCCGGGCATCCGCGGCCAGGCACCAGAGGAGCACCGGCAGCAGCGGCTGGTCAGAGACATATCGACTACACTGTTAAACTGCATCGTCATGTGACGACAAATATTGCTACAAATTATTCGTCACAGGGGCTGAGATAAAACAATCGTCACATCACAAGAAACATTCGTCACAATGTGATGTAGCATTTGTCATTTCATTTAAATGAACCATTCGTCACGTGACACACCAATAGTCCCAAATACATCAGATTATTCGTCACAAGTTATCAAAATTTAGTAGCAGTACAATCCGCAACAATAAATATGTTTGGAAACGATATTATTACTGCAACTAGTTTTCACTTGTTTTTCACTTGTTGTAATGATGTCTCCTACGCTTTTTGTTACAACTATTCACTGATTAAGTAATATAGGTTGTGAAGGTTTGAAATTCATTTGAGAATCAGAATAAAGTTAAAAAAAACATTCCTTTTAAATAGAGTGTACAGTTGGAACTTAAACTAGTCATTATTTTCTTTGAACCTCTTACTTGTAAGGATTAAAATCTCCTGTATTCCTTTAATGACCATGTCTGCATTTCCTGACGTTGTTGGTGATTGAGAAACTTTAACCTCATCGAGCCAAATTGACAGAAGCAAAAGGTAAGGTTTCCGAAGGGGAGTTGCCTTCCAAAATATCCACACACGAAGGAATTAATTTGGTACACTTGGCGTTGTTACAGTAGTAAGTTGCCATTCGCGAATAATTCTTTTTCGGACTGTTTCATGGGACGTATACTTTTGTTGCA
>NW_026267295.1:181634-182290 GCF_000697945.3 Frankliniella occidentalis | reverse complement strand
CGAACAGCTTATTGCGTCGACAAAGAGAGCCCAGCGATTGTTTCGATTTTCGTTTGTGTTCGTATGGTGTCTACATTTAGTGAACCAACTATACTAGAGAGAAAGCACAGTCAGCGCCCCCTCCCCCCTCCCCTCTCGGGCTTATAGACCCCCCACCCCAGGCTAGCCACCGAGCGCGCAGGTGTCTGAGGTGACACACACTTTTTGTTGTTCGTCAGGGACGGAGTCTGGCCCGAGCACAGGCGCAAAGTGGTCGACACCAGGCAGGCTACCGGTGCCGAGCTCAGACGACGGGGAGCCTTAGCCTGGCAGGGGTCAAGCAGGTCCACGTCGAGAACAAGAGCCTCGCCGGTCTCGCCGGCCAAACACTGTAGTAACACCTGGGTCCGAGCGGGCTCTCGTGACAGCTCACGAGTTTCCTTTTGAAAATGTTTGACGGACCCTCTCCGACGAACTCTACTCTGAATACGCGTTTGTGCGTCGGACGGACAGCGCTTTTGGCCGCCAGGTTGGCTGGCCCGGCGCAGACCCTCCTCTCTGCACGCCGTCTCTGTTCTCGAGGATTTGCCGTGAAATTTCCCCCGAGCGGAACTGACAGCGAGGCAAGCGGGCCAGAAGAACAGAGGAACGGGCGGGGCGGGGTGTGGTGCAGGGTG
>NW_026267295.1:180646-181584 GCF_000697945.3 Frankliniella occidentalis | reverse complement strand
TGGGCGGGGTGGGGCTGTCTGGCGGAACCCTCTCGACCTACCGATCTGTTCAGATCAGCCGGTCGACCCGTCGCTCTCGCGCACCTCTCGTGGCAGTGTGGCGTGGCGTGGAACAAGGCCGTCAGCCAGGCGGAGCGGAGTAGAGGCGCCCCCTGCGCGCGGTAAAGTTGCTCATACGCGCCACGTCAACAACCCCGTCATCCTCGACGGGGCAGCGGCCGATATCCCCTCCACCGCGGGTCAAGTTTCTTCTCATACTCGCGGCGACCACGTCCCCTGGCCGTTGGACCGCGCTGGGCGGCGGTGGGTGGTCGGGGCCGGTGTATTGCACCTGCCCGCCCCGCGGCGCGCCACGCCGACCAACGCATCCTGGCAAAGGGGGCTAGGCGGGCGGGCGGGCGGCCCGCGCGCCGCTCGGTATATTTAGCAGGGCGTGCGGGGCGGGGTGGGGCGGGGCGGGGCAGACACGCCTTTGCAATGGATCGCTGCGACGAGCCGCCCCGAGCATCCCGGATATGAGACGACCAGACGAGAAATGGACGTCACTCCATCGACGTCAGTTTAAACGCCGCGCCGCCACCGACCGCAGCGATTAAAAGTTGGACGATTATTTTTCAAACGGGAGAAAAAAGACTTAAAAAATTTAAACGAAAGTCCCGCCACTCGTTTAAAAGGCGGACCCCTCCGGCGTTGCTGTGTAAAATCTTCAATTAGACGGATTGAGATATTAGTAAGCACCTGTGCAGTGCCACATGCTGGTGCCCAGAGTGTACCGCGGTGCAGTGCGGGGCTCACGGACAATGCCCAGAGTCGCCGCCGAGCGGGCCGGGCCAGGCCGGCCCTCCTCCATGCAAGTCCCGTGCAGGCCTTGCATATCGAGGATCAGCCCTTGCGCCCGCTTGTGCCCCTTCTGCGAACACGCCCCCTCCCCCCCTCCC
>NW_026267295.1:172354-179444 GCF_000697945.3 Frankliniella occidentalis | reverse complement strand
AAAACGGGTTGTACAGACGGTTTTCGAGTCGGGTACAACGTAGTAAGAGAAATGATTTTGAGTGGTGAACTTTAATTTGTGGTTTAGGTACCTCTGTACTTTGTATCAACATTCTGTGAAAACAAAGCACTCGATATTATAAATTGTGGTTTATCTGTACTTTTATCAACATTCTGTGAGCAAAGCACTCGATACAGCTGTGCTTCAAACTCGATATTTCACAACACTTAATATTCAGGTAAACAGACAGTGCCTAACCACACTCTTGTGACTAATTTTTTTGTTTGTTTGTGTCTGATCAGGTTAATGACTGTCGTCCTGGTTTGGTTTTAGCTGCAACCTCGCCACTGTTGCTATTTTTGTAGTGTTTTTAAACCTATGGATGTGATTGTGGGTATGTCTCTCCGAATTCCACACTTAGCAAGTAAATTGTGAGCATTGCTAGCAGCTATATTCAGGAGCACCTAACCATTGTAACATAGTCAGCTAATTTCAAAAAGATTGGTGAGTGCTAGGTGAGTGTGTTTTGGCTTTGGAATTGTCAGATACATTAAATTAAATAGATGCAATAGATGCATGACATGTTGCAAGTTACCACGAATTTTTGCTTTGCATTCAAGACTCCTCAGAATTGCAACCATTGGTGACGATTCCACTAATATTATTGCTCCCTTTTAACTGCAACAGAAATTCGATTGTAAAGAATTTAAAGAGGAATAGTTTCAGGTCAACGTTTCTATTTGGTAATGTATTGTCTACAAGAATGTTTTTCGGCAGGATATGTTGTGATATGTCTTAATCCAATACTATCATAAATTCAATGCCCATGTATGTAGAAGTTTATTATGTAAGTTGAAGTTTGTGTATATGGGGAATGAGAGTACGCAACTTTCATTTCAAACATTTTCTTTTTTAAAAAATTTCCCGCATCCAAGTGACGAAATATTTATCACATGACATACAATTTATCAGATCTCACGAATAAGTTGTCACGTGACAATACATTTATCTCACCCTTTGTGACGAACCATTCATGAGTAAAATTAAGCAGTGACTTTGTCGTAAAGTGACGACTTAAAGTTTTACAGTGTAATAAAGTCCAGCGGCAGGTCATCGGATTCCACATGTGTCCGTTCAAGTTCCGCATGAGGCCATAAGGAAACTTGAGTAAAGATTACCGTACACACACTTTTGTTTTCGGTGTGACCGTTTGCTTGTCTCTACATGTGCTTGGCAACGTCAGACCCAGTCTCCACAGTGCTCCCGGATGTGTGGATGATGGTAGACAAAAGGCAAGGGGACAGCGAAAGAGCATCAGGTGTGCTCGGAGAGAGAGAGAGAGCAGTGAGCAAGGAGAAAGAGAGGGCACGAGCACCAGGTGTGGCGGGCGCTGCTGCTGCTATGCTTGCTTTCTCGCCACCGGAAATCGCCGTGCACAACGAGCGGCAGCAGCCAGGGCGAGGGCGTAAGTGACGGGCTAACAAGACGCAAACGCGAACGCGACGCAGGGACCGCCACGCCCCGCCGGGCCCCGCCCGACAACAAAGCGACAAAACAAAGGTGAGCCGAGGTGATAATTCTTCAACAGGTTGGAGAATCACGTTCGAGTGAACCTCGCCGCCGCCGAGCGGACACCTCCGCCCCGCCGCCCCGCCCCGCCCCACCTCCTGTTGCGTTTGCTCACACACGCGCATTCGGACGCACGTCCGGCAAATGTTTGCCCATGGGGTTTTTATTTAAAGTCATGTTTATCTGCCGCGGCGGCCGGCGGCGCGTCGTCGTGTGCGCAGCAATGACTGCTGCTACCGCGACTCGACGGTAAATAATAATTCTTTTAAAAAGGTATTTCGTTCTCTTCTCTTTTCTTGCTTTGGGTTCCGGTCGCTTGGAGAGGAGAGGACTGGGGGCTGGGGCAGCTCCTCCTGGCTCTAGTGTGGAGCCACCTCGCGTACCCATAGCTGCTCTACGTGGACTTCGTACACAGTGCTCATCATGGCAGTACGCGGCGCATGGACAGCGAAATTTGCAGGAGCGTTTTATGTTTCAGGCAAGCGGCCAGTACGCGATGGGAGACGCTGGGCTGGACCGAAAGCCGCTACTCTCGAGTCGAGATATCGAGCCGAGCCGCCGCCGTAGAGCTCGCGGGACGGGACTCTGGGTGGGTGCGGCGCGGCGGGACTGAGCTAGGGAATTTGAACCCGGAGGATCTTATGTAGGCCAAGACCTAGTCCCACAGACCCATAGATTTACAGGGGATGAGACAAGACAGCCTCCACAGAGAAGTTAGAAAAAAAACACCGGAGTATACTTTCCAGTGTACGGCTGGGATGGACGTTCGGACGGGTACCTGTCCCGGTGCGAGTACTTCCCCGTAAGGAAGCCGACACGGGCTGCTTCCAAGTCATCGTCTCCCCGCTCCTCTGGTCCATCTCACTTCCAATCCTGCTCCTCCTACAGCAGAACATTGTGGAGCGAGAGAGAAGGGGGACAGACAAAAGGCACACACTCCGAACGCGAGGCCGTGGCCAGCAGGGCCAGCTTGGCCAGGCCGCGGAGCGACAGGCTGGCGACAACTAACTACCTCGAAAAATGTCGACATGGGTTCGTCCCTATGAGAGTTATGCCCCTCAACTTACCTGCGTTTGGGCCCGCCAAGATTCGTCAGAGAAGAGAGGGCAAGGGAGCAGATGGGTGGTGAGAGTGGTCAGGGTGGTCAGGGCGGAGTGGGCGTGGAGGGTGGGGTGGGGTGGGGCGGGGCGGTCCCCTTCGCGCGTGAAGGTCTCTTACCTTTGCACTCGTTGGCGTCCTTGGCGGTGGCCCTGGCCCATGGCCTGTCGAAGTGGAAGGGCTTGCAGCGCTCGCACTCGCGGCCCGCCGTGTTGTGCCTGCACTCGCACGTCAGCTGCCCCGGCTGGCCGCCCTGGCCGCCGGTCGCCGTGCAGCGCGACGCGTGCCCGTTGCACTTGCACCGGCCGCCGACGGACAGGTCGCTGACGGCGTAGCCCGCCGCCACCATGGAAGTGGAGGCCACCGACGACGCGCCGGGCCCCGCTGCACCGCCGTGCGAGGGCGCCTCGGGGGTCGCCTCCAGGATGTTGCTTAGGTCGTCGTCATCGTCCAGGTCGTCGTCGGCGTCCGCCTCGTCCGCGGCGGGGAGGCTCGTGTGCGCCGCCAGGTGCGGCACCCTCGCGTACTTGTGCGGGTGCGCCACGCGCCCGTGGACGGGGTCCTTCTTGGGCAGGTCGTCCAGGAAGGGGTCGTCCTCCAGGAGGTCGTCGTCGTCGTCATCCTCGTCCACGGCATCTTTACTCTGCAAAAACAAAAACCCGAATAACATACCCGCACACATGAGACTCGGCCATATTATCAGATCATGCAGCGCCCTATCGAGACTCGCATGGAGCAGCAGAGCGCCCCTCTTTGTTCTATAAATTATTCGTCGCCCATAAATCCCGGCGTTAATGCTCCGATAAGGCCAGTTATTACGCGCCGCGCACCGACTTCACTCCCCGGTACAGTTCCATCAAGATCACCGCCACCCCGCGCCGCGCCGTGCCGCGCCGGGCCGGGCAGAGCGGGCCGCGCGGGCAGCGCTGCATACCAGCCGGGGCACCCAGATGCGGATCTGCATTGACGCCCCTGGCTGGGCCGCTTTGGCCGCGCTGCTGCTGGTCTGGGCCCCGCCGCCGCCGTGGCATCCTCGCGGTCCGCAACATTTTATTCGTCCTCACGGACACGTCCGCTGCTGCTGGTGCTGCCGGCGAGTAGCACACAAGTAGTAGTGGCGCGCGCACTTGGAGGAGGAGGAGGAAGAGGAAGGGCGTTGATTGACTTTGATTGCGTCGCTGCCTCCGATCGGACGGGCGGACGGACACCCTCGCACTTCACGGTGCCCATCGAAGAGGGGGTTCTCCTCCTCCTCATTCTCTAACGCGGCGTGCTCCGTCCGCCGCCCATTAAAACGCGATTAATCGTAGCGCGGCGCCGTGGCGTGGGGCCCAACGGGGCGGCGGGCCGTCCGGCGCCTCCTGCCGCTGCTCCTCCTCGAGGACCCGCTCAAGGACCTGCTGCTGCAGGGCGCTGCAGGCCGGCCCTAGAGGAGGCTGCGGCCCGCATACCTCTCTGGCCTGCTGCTGCTGCAGGGCCCGGCTCGGCCCATGGCTCAGCCTCTCATGAGTCTCGTGGTTGTCTCGCCTCGCGGCCGCGCGCCGTCCTGCTCCGCCGGGGAGAGGAGAGACACAAAGCCATGAGCCGCGCATGAATCCGCCCCGTCAGCAGGCTGCATGTTTTATAGCTTTGTCCGACGGGGGGAAAAAAGAGGGAAGAGCGACAAGAGTGCGGCGAGCGAGAAAGAGAGAGAGAGAGAGAAGGGGGGGGAGAAATTAATTCGCCATACGGCCTAATATTGCATTGTAGTCGTCACCAATTTTATTCATGACTTTCATCGGACGACGCGCGTTTTCGTAAGCGTGCAGCAGCGGCTGCGCCTCGCCGGAGCGTGAGCGGCGGTGTCCGAGGGCGGCTCTCGGGTGTTAGTGTGTGTGTGTTGGGGCAGGGGGGGGGGCTTGGTACCGATACACGACTTCAGCTGGAGACGACCATTTCTTTTTCAAAAGTATGAATTTCTGGTGTGTTCTTATTAAGGGTACGTCGTGGGGTACTAAAGGTTGCCGAGTAGGTCCTCTAGTCGCCTACCAGGATATAAATGGCTGTGGGTCCGGCTGCTGCGGCTGCAGCGGCTCCGGGGCAGAGTCTCTGTGGCGCGTCTACGACGTGTGCTCTGCCGTGCCCGGACGCGGGGCGGGGCCTGGAGCAGGGCCGCGCCTGTGTGCGAGTGTGTGTGTGTGTGTGACATGCATTATGTATGCAGTGCGCGGCCTGGCCGGGCCGAAGCGCTTGTCTTAGCGCCCCGCTACCGAACAACAAACCGACGACACTCGGAAAAGATACAATATACTATATATTAAAAAACACACACAAGAACCAAACTCGATAAAAGGGAGGGAATAAAAACCTGGGCGGGCGATTTTATTTCTTCACCATCAAACATGAAATATACAACAACACACCGTACGCAGTTTTGCTCACACATTCCCGCCCCCTGCCCACGTGACGTCACGCGTCGGCTCACCTTCCCATTGTCGTGTGTAATCCCCCACCTCGCCTACCGTTACAAATATTTCCTGATTGAGTCCGTCCGTCCGTCTCTCTCCCACCCATGCGGCCTCCTCATCCTCTCGGCGGGCCTCTCCCTCTCACCACACAATGCAGTGCGCGGCAGCGGACGGCCGCCGCGCCAACACCCGTCATAAATTTATCTCAGTGCTCTACATTTAGGCCCCTTCGATACAGGCGGGCTTATCACGGCCTTCTTAATTATAAGCACCCCGGTCCGGCACCGCACCGCGCCGCCGCCGCCGCCACCACGCCCTCTCTCTGGTGAATAGCGCGGTGGGGCGAGGCGCGGCGGGGCGGGGGCGTGGCGGGGCGCGGCCGGATTGCATGGTGTGGCGGCTGTCAGGCGGTACTTGCGCTCGAGTACCCATACTCGTTGGTGGCGTACCCCGCCGGCGGTGCCCTCTCCGCTGCGGGCGGACGGGTATATACTGTATTGTTCAGGTCGCCGGTAAGGGCCGAGCTAGCTGCCGAGCGTGTGTACTGTCGACACAACCGGGTCAAAAATGCAAAGCCGCGGTGCATCGTCCCGGCTTTGCAGACGGACTCATCACGCACGCCAGGAGCAAAACGTATACTTTCATTGCGTGTTAAAGTTACCCAACCACGTGTACTACTTGCACGTGGCCTCGCAGTGTAGGAAAGTAGCTCCTCATTGCTGTGTTGACCCGCGAGGACACTGGAGCGCCCCCCTCCCCCTCTCTCCCCCCAAGTCTGCGAGCCTGCAGGCCGCGCGCGCTTTGATTCGGAACATTTAGCCCGAGCCACACATATTGCGCCGGCCCGGCCCCCCCTCCCACTTGGAGCCGCGCCAGTGTACACAAGTTGACATTTGGCGCTAATGTCAGTTTGCTCTCCATAAGGGGAGCGCCCACCCTCTCGCCCTTCGGGTTCTCTCCCGCCCGGGCAGAAGACGGACGGAGGAAGACAAGGAGCAGGACGAGGACCGACTGAGGACGTACAGTACACGGTGATGTGGACAGCCTTGATCACTAACAAGTCAGTTGGACAAGGGCAGAGAGACAATAGAGACTTATTTCTCTACGAAACATACGTACAAGTGTACAACTTTTGTTACGTTCGTAATTTCCTTTTACAGTAGTTAACACCCCATTCCCAAAACCACCAAAACAGGTGTACAAACGAGTTGAAGCGAGTTGGACGAGTGGTGCCCGAGTTTATCTCAAATTTCCTCCGATTTTTAGCGGCAGTTTTCGCGAGATGCCCGCGAGTTCGGCGAAGGCGAGTGGGTACAACGAGTTGGTTGGTGGGACACCCTCGAATTAATGCAAAATATGCCAGGCAGCTGACCCCGTGCACTTCAAAATTTTGAGCGGCAGCCGACGACAAATGTGAAGGGCGCCTACCCGACAGGACAGCGGTTCAGTCCGACGGGGCGGGGCGCAACCCTCGGGCTCCACAGTCGCGGAGCTCGGTCGCGAGGCTGTGTGGGGCCAACAGGTGATGAGAGGATCAGACGCGAGGCCGCGCTCATCCCCGGCCCCCATGCCGCTCAGCTGCGCGCACAGCAGCGTCGCGACGCGAGCCAGGAGGCGCCAGCCTAGGAGCTGCAGCACTAAGCCTAAAGGCCCCGCGCAATGACGAATGGCTGCAAAGAATCGGGCCGCGCTATGGGCTGCTGCGCTCCATAGGCCTCTATGTGTGCGTGTGGAATTGGGAGCAAGGACTGATATCACTGGCCGGGAGAAGGGGTGGCGGGCGGGGGGCATCAGGGCAGGCGTTAAGGCCATCGGGAGATTTCTATCGCGATATCTTCGATCTCCCGAGCAGGCACTCGGAGCTCCTCCGTGTGGTGCGCGCCCCCCTCCACCCCCTCCCCCTCTCTGTCACGTGAGCGTGTGTGTGTGTGTGTGTGTGTGTGTGTGTGTGTGTGTGTGTGTGTGTGTGTGTGTGT
>NW_026267295.1:157884-164604 GCF_000697945.3 Frankliniella occidentalis | reverse complement strand
CGCCACCCCTCCCATTCATTCTGCACCGCGGCCGTGAGGCTAGGTCAGTGCGGTATGAGAAATCCTCGAGAACGTCGGGGCGGACCGCGCAGCCGCCGCCGGGGCTGCAGTAAATCAAACTTTATTTTCGGCAAAAGCGTCGCATTTTCTCGAAAAAAACATGATCAAAAGAGACACTTGAAGAAAGAAGCGTTTAGAACAAGTGTGGGGACCTTTGTGAGCGCGTGCGCGAGCAGCCCGCCGTCACCGGGAGACCGCGCGCCGCGTCCGAAGTAAATGAATAATTTACTTGATTGTGATTTATGTGCGACTCTTTTTAACGCGGGGCTGCCATGCGGGCTGCTGCTGCGGGGCGGGCTTGGGGTGGCGCGCAGCGCAGTGCGGCGGTCTCCACGGAGACACGGGCCACGACAAGGGACGCCACCAAGGTGCTGCTGCCGGGTCCAGACTAGACTCTCATTTATGCGTCCGAAGACTTTATAAGCCGTTTTTTGTTAATGTTGTTTTTTTACGCCTTTTCCAGGAGGAAAGGCTTGGGGCCCGCTCTTTCCCCCACCCTCCTTCCCCCCTCACCAGCGGCCCGTCGCCGCAGCTCGGCGATACAGCTATATCAGACGTGTCAAAACTCTTATCTCACGACTTTGGTCTCAGCCTCCCCCTGGGCTGCACGGCCTCCCCCTGAGCCTCCTCCTCCCCCTCGCCCCGTGTCGCGGGCTGGCTGCTGCTGCTGCTGCTTGTGCTACCCGACAATGGATATGGGCATGGGGCTATATCTCCACACAAGACGCATCAACATCTGACCCCCTCTCCCCTCCCCTCCTCCCCGAGGCACCATGGGCACCCTACGGCCATGTACAGTCATCCCCCCGCTCCTCACTCACACACGCTTTGCCATTCACAGACACCATCCTTGAAGAAGGGCGAGGGTGCTGAGCTGGCGCGCGGGGGATGGTGGTGGGGTGGCGTCAGAGAGACTTTCACTTTCCCAGCGACAGACAGGGCTTTGAAGTCGTCCCCACCAAGGTCTGGCTCGGCTAGTTTGCACACGTTTACCTCAAAATAGATCAGTGGCTGAGAGACGCGCATGATCGACGGAGCACAAAGGCAACTCTCTCCCCCTGCCCTCTGCATGCTTGCCTGCCGGGGGCGTCGAATTTTGACCTCCGACAGGGAGGCAGGCCGATAGACAGACACACAGAGCAGTCTTGGTGGTGTCGCAGACCTCGCAGCAGAGCCCCTCCCGGACGCGGAGGGCAACAACTCGTCGCCTGCCATGACGACGGTGTCGGTGGCGTCCCGACCGAGTTAACTCATTTACCTCGTCAAGCCAATCACTTAGCCGTCGTCGCCGCCCATAATTTAAATTTTTCAGCAGCTGGGCGCGCCGGCACTGCCGAGAGGGAGAGAGAGAGAGAGGAAAGGGGGGGGGGAGGTTGAGACGACGAGTGCCGACAGGGACTGTGAACGTCGCTCACGGGCAAAGTTGCTCGCCATGCCATTCGTCGGGCGACGAATTGCGACGCGGGTTTCGTAAAGTTTGCTCATCACGCGAGTTCACGACTTATTTCCAGCAACTCGCTCCACCTTTCGGGACAAAGTAAGCAGGGTGAACACGGCGAACACATGGCGGCGGCGACGGCATATGACGCTATGGGGGCTCCCCGCGTCTAGATGAGGCGGAAATCAAAGAAGCATAACATTTCCAAGATATGTTGAATCTTGAATCGCCGCCCAGCAGAGAGGCGCCTGGGAGAGCCTCGCCTTACTGCCGACCGGGCCTTGCTTGCGCGGGGCGAGGGCGAGGCCGGCGAGGTGCGACATCCATATTTAAGGAGGTCTCACGGGGGCCGAGGTCCGCTTCAAGGCGCCGTCGTCTGAAGGAGATTCGCGTAATGGGGAGGAAGAAGAGGGGGAGGAGCAGCATGAGCATGAGGACGACGGCGAGGAGCACGAGGGAAATTCCTTTGAATAGCAATATGCAATCATAAATCGTGGCGCTGTGCGCGCAGGCTGCGCACAGGCCCGGCGCGCCCGGCCCCTCCCACAAGAGCAGCGCGGCGCGGCGGATGTGTGATCGCGTAGGAGATGATGGGGTAGAGGGGAGGGCGAAGGATGAGGAGGAGGAGGCTGGAGGGGAGGTACTTAATGACGTCGGGGACCACATCGCCAGCCTGCAGCATTATTCACAGATTGGCCGGCCTGCTGCACTTTCCGCGCGCGCGCCGCCGGCCGGGGCCAAAACAATCATTCCAAAGTGGCCGACTTTCGTCAGGCGCGGCGCGCGCGCGCTGCCGGGCCAATATAATGGACCTGCCGAAGCAGTAGCAGCAAGTCGTATCGTCAGCGCGGGTGAAAAGTGCGCGCCATTTAGAGAGACAACTGGGGATCAATCGATTAATAACTCTGCTGTGCGCCGCGTGGGCGCGCGGCCGCAAGCGGGGCGGGGCCGCGGAGCCGCGCGGGGCGACCTTTGATTGAATTGGTCTCCCCTGTAATCAGCGACCGACTGGAGCCGCTGCAGAGCGAGCGGGCAAGAGAGAGAGAGAGAGAGGGGGGGGGGGATCAGTTTAGGAAGCGCGCCGCTCTCTATCGCGATCAAAATCGTCATTCATCGTACCAAACGTGAAAAAAAACGGGGCTTACATACACCCTGCTCTCCCAGCCCAGCTCCTCCTCTGACGTTGTAGGAAAACAATTTCATCGTCACTACACGGCCTATATCGGGGAGCCTATATAATCTGGGCTGGGGGGGCCGCTCCAATAAGTTATGTGATGGAGGAACCTGACTCGCCCCGAAAAAATATACATACAACGAGGAGCATGCATGTGTGTACCATGTATGTACATGGGTGGAAACATCGCGGCCGCTGAGCTACTGTACCGGGAAGCGTGGCAGGGCAGGGCAGCAAGTATGCCTGATTATATTTCAGAGCAAAATAAATTAATTGCACGCGGCAGCTGCTTGCTTCGCCCGCACCCTTAAGCAGAGTGTGACCAAAGCGCGCCGGCTTATTAAAGCAACGTAATCGACTCGTTCAAGAGAGCGAGGAGTGACCGCAGCGGACACACGGCGCCCATAGGGCTGCATGAGGAGGGGGCCCCATGAGGGGCTGCACATAGGCTTGGCCTGCGGAGCCTGCGCCTGCGGTCAGAGACTCATACGGGGCGTGCGTACCGGGCGCTAGCCATTCATGGCTATCGAACCCACCGCAGCCTGCGGACGAGCCGGGGCAGCCGGGGCAGCTGGGCGAGATGAAAGCTAAGATGGCAGCTGTCCTGGCCGCCCCTTATTAGGGGCAAAGGGGGGCTCATGGCGAAGAGCTGTGGGGCGGGCGCCATAAAACATAAACGTCAGTTTACACCGCCTTTTATCTAAACATTGTATTCGCAAATCTCTTAGACGAGGCTGTTGAGCGCGCGCGCGCTCTGCCGCTCTGCATCCGGGCTCGTAAAACGGGCCGCCAACGAGAAAACGTCAAAGCTACTGCTGCTCGCGTCTCGATGTGTGCCGCCTCCCGCCGAGCCGGGTGGAGCCGGCCTCTATGGCAGCCGCATTAGAGAGTCGTTACACGGGCGCACCCGCGTGCTGTACACACACGGATCCTTTTGTTGCCATTTGTTTATTGGCCCCGCCCGCATCGGTCGCTTAGGGTTGTCTATGGCCGCCTGGTGACCGGCGGGGCACCGGTCGGCCGGGCCGCCCATGGCGCGTCCCGCGTGGGAACACACCTCGAGGTGAGACGCCGGCCCGGCCCGGCCCCACCCCGCCCCGCCCGCGCCCCGCGGTCCGGCCGCTTTACGAGTCCGTTGGCTGTAAAGCGTGATATGCGATACACGCCGGTGTATGGCCCGACCTGACGGCCGCGACGGCGCAGCTCCCCCGCGACGTCCACCATGAGCGTCACCGTCATCCGTTGTTGCCAGGGAGAGAGAGAGAGACGGCTGATGCCGGGACTGACCACTTATCCGGGTGGCGCTTGGCGGTGCCCTGCCGGTCTGAGGCCGCTTCGCAAATAATTCAGTCTCTCCTTTTACATCTTCAATTTCAACTTCAAATAGAGTTCCAAGGGTCATACAGGGCGGCCCTCGAGCCCAGCACGCTAGCGTGGGATAGCCTCCTTCCACAATCACCATGGCGCTGAGCGAGTAGCACGGTGTACAGAGATATCTCTCTACACAGTGGCGAGTAGGCAACGCGCCAGCGTGCGGTGCAATACCTTACTTGTTCCGGAGTTTGTGGGGGTTAAATAAATTTCAATAACCTAACCTACAGCTCTAAGAGAACTGTACCACGTGGCTAGCCCCGCACACTTTTGTAGTTATACTGTACGGCATACACGAGTGCGGGCGGGTTGCCTATTCAGGCTCGTAAGGCGCCGTGGGCAGCGACGATAGGCAAACTCGCCCGCACGCCTGCATGCGGTTCAGTACAGCTTCACAAGTGCGCGGGGTTAGTATCCGCCGGCGGAAAAATCACCCGGATAGACGTGCCTGCCGACACCTTCCAGTGCACCTCGTGCTCCCGGGCGCTGTTCTAGTGCGCGCGGCCCCCCGCCGGCCCTGCGGCGCAGCGAGCAGCCTGCCTGTCGGTCCTTGCGACAGAGATCAGGCGCCATAAATCAAAGGATGCCCGTCCGGCCGGCGCGCTATCGGCCGACACCTGTGCAGGTGGCGTGTTGTCACGGGCGGCG
Organism: Frankliniella occidentalis; assembly: GCF_000697945.3. Lineage (NCBI taxonomy): Eukaryota > Metazoa > Arthropoda > Insecta > Thysanoptera > Thripidae > Frankliniella > Frankliniella occidentalis. Next base: position 159,913 of record NW_026267295.1, on the reverse strand, counting down.
TGGCGGGGCGTGGCGCGGGGGACCGCAGGGCAGGCAGGGCGCTACCGGCCGCTGAGGAATGAACCCTTCGGCCGCGCCGATGGTCTCGTTGGACACAACATTGTCAGCCGGAGTTAGAGACTCGCACGACGGCGGCGACACCTCGGCCAGCCGGTCGGCCGGGCGGCGGCGGTGGAGGTGGTGGTGTGTTGTCGCCGAGACCCTGCCGGGCGCTATCGGCGACCACGATCGGGCCGATCGAGACATTCACTTTATTACCTCTGGCCGCCGCCCTGGTCGCACCGGCGCAGCCCCGGCGGCCCCCAGCCCGGTGCCCCGGGAGGCCGGGCGGGGCGTGGCGGCGCGTAGCGGTAGAGGTGCCGCTTGGACAGACTGATCAATTTGATGGGCACTGCCGCTTGGTCATCGCCCACACCTGGACGCGGGGCGCGGCGGCGGCGGCGCGGCCGCGGTGTGTGTGTGTGTACTCCATCCATATGGATGGTAGTTTGTCGGATGCGGTTATCCCCCGATGTTATTGAGACCCGTGAATATTCATGGTTCGGAGGAAGTGTGGGGGGAAATGGGTGAAACGAGGTCCGGCCGGCGGATGTTGGCCCTACAGCATCGGCGGGAGATGCGGCGGCGGCGCGTAGGCACCCCGAAGGGGCGCTGCTTAGCTATGCCGATGGAAAGTTCGACTTGTCTCTGCTTGAGGAGGCCCTCACCTTGGGGAAGCTGAGGCGGTTGAAGACGACCTTGATGTCGGTGGCGGTGACCCAGTCCTGCAGCACCGGCGAGTAGTCAAAGTCCGCGGCGGAGGGTCTGCCCTCCAGGAGGCTGAACGCGATCCTGGAGGAGGCGGAGGACGCGTCGGTGCACAGGGCCTCCTGCTCGTTGGCGCGAGTGATGGTGGCGCGGTTGGGCCGGCCGTACACGCGGCGGCACTGCGACGAGTAGAAGTGCCACGGCTGCCACGTCTTGCCATAGTCCATGGACTTGTAGATGGCCAGCGAGTCGGGCTTGACGGCGCGCGGGCAGAACTGCAGGCTGACGTACGTCAGCTCGTACTTCTTGCCCAGGCTGAGCGTGAGGCTCACGTTGTCCGGCGGCGCGGAGCTGGACGCGGGCGGCGGCTGCGGCTCGGACCGCCAGCACGTCACGTTGGCGGGGTTGTTGAGGTCGGTGAGGAAGGCGGCCGGGTGGCGGCGGCGCGCGTGCGTGTCGTCGCACACCTGGCAGCCGCCCTGGGTGTCGCAGACGCGCACGGGGCCCGCCTCGCCGCACGTGGAGCTCGCCTCTACCGGCTTGCCGAAGGCCGCGTTCACAAAGTCCGGGATGCAGCGGCGCGGCGCGCCCGACTCGTCGTAGCAAGGGTCGCCGGCGCCCGGCGAGGACGTGGACGGCGGCGGGTCCACGTCCTGGGCACGCACCGCCATCACCGCGAGCACCACCAGCGGCCACCACGGGGCGGCCATGGCAACCATCGGGAATCCAATCGCAGCAGCGGTCAAACGATCAGGGCATAATCCGGGCCCGGTCACAACACAAAGCACTGCACGCACACACACACACTCACATCACAGGGGGAGGTCAGTAATCCAAGGGCCTAACGACGCACGCGCACAGGACAACGAGGGGCACGACGCATGCGCAGGGCGTCTGCTCTCCACCAGCGTCGGCGCAGCACTGACTGGGCTGCTGCTGTGGTGGAGGAGCGGCCGCAGCGCTGCCTGCCAGCCTGCCTGCCGGCCGGGCGGATCCTGGCCCTGCTGCCCCGGCCACGCCAGACAGATCGGCGGCGGGCGCGGCGAGGCAGGCGGGCCGGCGGCAGCCTGCAGGGCGCAGGGCATGGGGGATGCAGGGCCAGGAATGCTCCGGGAACCGAAACCACATCACGCGTCTGCTGGAGAGGAGGGCACCATGCGTGTCCCTCCAGCACCGAGGAGCAGCACGACGAGCACGGCGGGCGCGTCGACCAGCAGGAACATCTATCTCTCACCCGGCGGGTTGGTTACTTGCCCAAAGCGCGCGAATGCGGCGAGCGGCA
>NW_026267295.1:156696-157834 GCF_000697945.3 Frankliniella occidentalis | reverse complement strand
GTGGGTGGGGGCGGGAGTGCGGCGGGTCATACAGGTGGCCAACCCCGCTGTTTGAATAACGACGTTGATGATAAAATATCGATATGGGGCACAAAGGGTATAATAACGAGTGAATGGCTGCCAGCACTGCTCCGGACCTCCGGGCCACTTTGGGTCCTCCGTTGGCGAGGCAGGGCGTGGCGGGCCGGAGCGGGTAAGTCAATATTGTGAGGTAGGTCCCAAGCCGGGGCCGGGGCCGTACAGTATTCCCATGTGGATCTTCTTGCACCGAGCCCAGAGCAGCACACGGCCCCATCTGATCGGCTTGCAGACGGGCGGGGCGGGCGGGCAGGGAGGTCCTCCTCCGGCGCGTCCGTCCGGTCCGAGCACATGGAGGCCCCCGTGATGAGTGATTAGGCGGGGAGCGGGGCAGGGGCGGCGTCACGTGGGTGGCGTGTCTCCAGGCGAAAGCGCAGCGCCCTCCTCTTCCTCCCCATCCCCGGGCCCGCGGCGGGGTGGCGCGGTGCCTCGCGCGGCGGGGCGGACGTGCCCGGAATACACGGCCCCACTCTGGGGGTTGGCTTTGTGGCCGGCCCGGGCCGGCTGCCGGCTGCAGGACCGGGCCGGCGCAGCCGAGAGGGCATTTCATATTTCATGGCGGTGGGAATAAGATGACGAGAGTGAAAAGCAGCGTGTCATCGCGACCCAGACCAGCAGACCGCGCCGCCGCCGCCGGGCGAAGACAGATGGGCGGGGCGGCGGACACCCTCTCCTGCACCGGGGCGGCGGCCACTCCTTTTCACTTTCGGCCAGCAGGGCCCATGCTCATTGCACGGCCCGGACCTACTTATTCATCGGCTGGCAGCTCGTCCAATTACGCGGCTCCTTCCGGCCGGACACACACAGACACACAGACACACAGACAGACACGCAGACAAGCAGACAGGCGCGCGCTCAGGTCGGCCGCGTCACAGCGTGCAGCAGCGACCGTGGCGAGGGGACCGATCGCGAGTAATATTCCCACTCAATTCCACGAGGCGCAGGGCGGCCAGGGCCGTGGCCAGGGCGCGCGCGCGGGGCGGGGCGAGGCGGGGCGGAGGGAGAGAGAGGGTGATCCATCTCCATGATAAACCAATTTACGGGCCTGAGCGCGCGGTGG
>NW_026267295.1:145135-150136 GCF_000697945.3 Frankliniella occidentalis | reverse complement strand
CCCCCACCCACCGCCGGAACACCTCCACCGCATACCTTCATCGGTTATTTGATTGGCTCTACCCCCGGCGGCGGGCGAGAAGAGAAAAGTTATCTTGAGGAACGGCCCGAAGAGCGGCTCAGCTCAACAGCCCCGCCCGCCCCGCCCCCTCGCAGGACCAGAATCGGCATCAGCAGCAGCACAGATCGTAGTTGCGGGACTCTGCACCTTGTCGATGTGACATGGGGTGACGGCGGCGACCCATCGCCCTTGTCCTCGAGGGCGATCACCCCGGTCCACGGCCAGAGATCCGCAGGGGAGCCTTTGAAGAGCGGGGGCGGGGGAGGGAGGGGCGGTCACTACTTAGGGCTCGACTTAGGGTCCGGGGCAGCAGCAGCGGGGGGCGGGCGTTCTGGGGCAACAGAAAGAAGCAGCACGGGTCACCTGACGGCGAGGCAGGTAAGGTATCCGCCCCCGAGAGGGAGGAGCCGCTCTGAGGGTTTTATGACGAGTGTTGCAAAACTGGCCGGCGGGGGCCGAGGAGCGTCCATCCCGCCAGTGAGCTACTGCCGGCATAAATTGCTGGCCGTTTCTCGACGTCGCATTTTAGCGGCGTTTGCTTACCGAATCGACGGCTCATTCTTTTCGCCGCGGCACGGCGCGCAGGGGTGTACAAGGCATGTGGCGTGGCGTAGCGTGGCGTGGCCCCATGCGACGCGGCGCGTGTGTTTGTTTATCATCCTCGGCGCTTGCCTCCGCTTTTGCAAACAGCCATCTGCTCTGCCCGCCGCGTCCATCTCCGCCATTTTAGACGACCCGCGCCCTCGGTTTGAAGTCCGTCTAAGAGGATAGAGTGCGAGGGGGAGATTGGGCAAAAGTCCGAGAAACGTAGTGTTTCGGCAAAAATTAAGCAGAACAAAAATCCTATCTCCAAGACTGTTTGGCGCTCCGAAGCCGGGCGGGCGCGAAGCAATTCATCACTAACTGTGTGGACTCGGCGCCTGCGGCCCGCGGGGCTTCCCCCTTCCCTCTCTCTCGCTCTTTCACCAGGCGAGACGGGCCACGGGCCGGGCGCGAGCGAGAGCGAGCGAGAAAAAGACCAAAGACAGTACTTTCGGGCGCAGCCTGCGGGACGCGCCGCGCCTCCGTCGCGTCATCGACGCGAGTTCCGTTGATGGATTGGCCGCGTCCAATTCGTTCAATCTGAAACGCCAATGATGACCGCCGAGCGGGTAGAGGGGCCGCCGCCTCCGGGGCCCGCGGGCGCGGCACGGCCAGGACCTCCGAGCCACGCCGTCAGAACGTTGCACCCCCACCTCGCACGGCGGCGCCCCCGTCCGTCCCGCGACGTCATCGCCAGGGTCAGGAAGCAACAGTCCGTCAGCGCGACCGAGCGCGACGAAGCAGTTGTGAGCCAGTGTTGCCAGAAAAGTTAGGCAAAAACCGCTGGAGCACACCTGTGTGTGACGGACGGGTATTTCCGCCTGCCTACTAGGCAACGTACGGACACGCGGGCAACTGTGTTGCCTACGTGTCAGGCGGAGGGCGGAGACACCGTTTACCGTGGTGCCGCACGGTCGTCCGGCGCGAATAGGCCGCCTGAAAAGCAGTGCAGTATAGTTCGCGGCCTATGCGGGACACCCTGCATGTATAGGAGACGAGCCTAAAAGCGGAGGATGCCAAGCGATGTACAGTACACTCTCGCGAGTTTCATTTTCATCGCAAAGAAATTAGCGGTTGATCCGAACGTCAGGGTCAGGGTGCGCATAGCGTCGTGTCGGATTCAGCAGCGGGTAAGCGGGTGTGGGGAGGGGAGGGGACGGGGTAGCGAGCAAAGTCGGGGCCACAAAGAAATACAAACAGCCCGGACAAATGTTGCAATTTTTTTCCTTCCTTTCCTCCGCGGCTTTGCCTCTTTGGGCGTGACATGCAATTACACATCAAGAAGTGATGTGGATGAACCGAATGTCGGGCAGCTGTTGTCCCGAGCTTTATTTACTCCCCGCCTAGTCCCCGCGGACAAAAGCTTCCTAAAGCTGTCCCCGACGAACCACACACGTCCCGATGTATAAACACAAGTGCGCGGCGAGCGCGCGCGCGCACACACACATACACATGCACACTATTGCGAGGGCGCGACTTACAAGCGGTGCAGTCTAGCTCTTGCTGCCACAGGCCGAGCACAGCGTACTAGGAGGCGAGAGGTGAGTTTCCTTAGTCAGCTTCCACGCAACATCGGATCAGCAACTGGGAACATTAACATTAATGTTGTTAGTTTCAGTAACAATACAGAATTTAATCAGTCAAAAACTACTGCACGCTTGAAAACTGAGATCGGAATTTTAATGTAAGGGAAAATTCAAGTGGTAAAGCAGTAATGTACCGCGACCAAGGATATCAATGAATAACCATTATCTGTACGAAGAGCAAGCTTAGCTGATGTACGATAAGTTTTAAATCTTTGAGCAGTCAATACATGAAGTTCAATGTAACCAAAATCCACTCATAATTTTTAGTGTACAATGTTAAGTAAGTGTCATCCTGCAGAACGTAACTTTGAAAAAGGAATGAGATGGAATGACTCACATATTAACAAACAAAATTTTCTGTAAAAATTAAACAATTTTACTTACCAGCGCCTAAATCCAGTTGATTCAAAAGACTGTTAGTTGTGGTTAGTTTAGTCGAGACGATTTGTCCACTTGAGTCTCGAACTGAAGAGATCAGGTTGAGTCAGGTCCAGGAAGGGATGGATACCATAACCTCCAGGTGTTCCTTCAGGCACGCCTTTCTGTCAAAAGAAAACCGAGCATTGAATGGATGATTGAGACACAGACTTCAGTGAAAGGCACATCTCTGTAATCACAATAGGTTCATTACAACCAAACCACATAGGGTAGCTTCCAGAAAGTGACGCCATTCCATGGTCCGAGACACGACGCCGAGATACCTAGGAAATGGGGAATAGGTAGAGAGAGGGAATGCCCGAAACACACCCCTCCGGTACCAACTTATGCATAATAACATAGATTCAGATTCATATTGCTATTGCTTCGCGTAAGACTGATACTCTTGTACATGTATGAGAAACTGCTCACCTCAATCTGTTCGTCGGCATATTTTAGAATTTAAAGTTTTCCAATAACGAAAACAATTTGAGCGTGTTCAACTTAGCTTTATTGGAAAGACAAAATTTAGGAAACCCAGCAAGCCTTGGGACAAGAGGAGTCATCAGCGCGTGTATGCAGTTGTTACCTAACCTTTTGTGATGAAGTTGTGCAACGGCCAGTGCATCACATCACCAATCACCGGTCACCGGTGGCAGTTTGGTTGCAGGAATTGTGTCGTGTTAACGAGAACCAACGAATCCAGCGATGGCCGATGGAAATAGAGCACTTCTGGTGAGTCAGCTTCTTCTCTTTCCTTACTATACGAGCTTTACAAATCAAGTCAGGTCGAGTTTTGCGAACTCCCATTACACAGTGAACAAGGTTATGGTTGAACCCTGTTGCACTCAACCAAGCGCCTTCTTAATCGGTCAGTCATAACCGACTGAGGAAAGATGATTGAACGTTTTTACGAGTAAACTCACGGTGATCTTGCTAATCTCGCTCGGTTAACGTCGTCTGCTCCGCGGCTCCGTCTAACCTCTTTTTAACCCCGCTCAGGGCAGTGTCCTGCTGTTCTTCTTGTCGGTGGGGATTATGGGCACTGCCATCTACGAGTTCATCATTAAACCGGAAGCGGCAGCCCTCGCGGCCGCCGAGGCCGCCGTCGAGGCCGCCGCGGCAGACCCTGGACTCCCGCACCGCACGGCGGCGACGCCGCCAGACGAGGAGAGGGGCTCCCCGACGACGCCTCGAGTCACGGCCCTCGCCTCGTCCGCGGAGGCCACCATCGCCGGCCTCGGCGCCGTCGACCAAAATCTGAATCAGGGCCCCGCATGAAGCAACCAAAAGAAGTACGGCCGGCAACGCATTCGATAAATTTACGACTTTGAAACGAGGAGTATTAAACGATTGACGAGGAGGTGCTCTTCCAGCTGGTGGCCGCGGCCGGGCCCCGCGCCGGGTGCAGCCCGTCGGGCTTATCTTATCCCCTGGCCGTGTAGCGACACGACCGACCTCCGCTGGAGCCGACTGTAGCCGGGGCACACCGGATGGAGACGTGCAGGTCCTGGATATAAAGATGTGCTGGCATCGCGTCACCGGAGCCAAATCATCGTGATCCAAGGATATTTCTCGAACGGAAAAGAGTTTATCCAGCAAATTATTTGTAACACTTAGTGTCTTTCATTCATTAAGTAAAAAGGAAATGAATGCGAAGAATGTCATTCGGCGAGCGCACCGCACGGTGCTTACCCGTACCACCATCACCTCCTCCTCATGCTTGATCTGCTCAACGGGCTCGCTTATTGCATTCTGGGCTTCAATAGATATAGATCAATCGCTCGGCCTCGCCGAGAGCTTCGTTACCTCTGTCTGTGTGCGAGGCTAGGAGCGAGAGAGTGCAACGCATTCAAATCAAACTCCCCCCCCTCCCCCCAACCTTCCTCTTTCCCCCATTGCTCCGGGCGGAAGGAGCGGCAGCAGCACCTTGCTTCAGCTCGGTCAACAGCTGGTTGATTCGAGACACTGCTGCGCGGCCCTCTCTCGTCGTCGTGGAAGCTCCGGGGCAAGTCCTTAAAAATATTCCTCGTGCATTGTGTGCTGTTGCGATGCCTGCCCTACCACGCGCGACATAGACCACAAGACGAACAAGCGCAGAGAGCTCGATGGAAAACGCATCCCATTATAAAGATGAGCCTCACGTCTGTTTTTATTTTTTTTACCCCAACTTTTCTCAGCCACCTCGCCCGCTCCCTCCCCGCTCGCGCCCCGACCTGGACGATCAATCACACTCGCGGGGACCTCGATGAGCTCGAGTCCAACTTTCTCATACTCCGTCCGCGCCGACAACGCAGCGGTGACAATCCGAGTGAAGAATTACCGTGAAGGCGCTGGGGGTCATAGGCTGCCCCCC
>NW_026267295.1:125374-143235 GCF_000697945.3 Frankliniella occidentalis | reverse complement strand
TCCCCCGCCCCTCCTCGCACTGACAGTCTCTCCGTCGCTTACTGCCGCCGCCCTTCCCCGCGCGCGCGCGCGCTGTCACGAAAATGACCGTGGTTATTGCTGCGGTTAGGAAATAAAATGCAACACCAATTAAATGGAAATATGATTTCGGAATTGACTCCGCGCGGAGGGCGGGGCGCGTCGCGCGGAGAGATGCGGGGCGGCGGGCACGACGACATCGGCCGCGCTGCTCGAGTTAATGAAAAGAAAATGAACAACATCGGCGTCACCAATTAATGCGTTTTCGGCAGAGGTTTTCGGAGGCAGTGGCTGTTGGGGCGGAGCGAGCGCGAGGCGTAAGCGCGGGGTTCCATACTCTGGAGACTTTCGGACGCGGCCCGAGAGAAGGGCACCGCTGCTGTGGGCGCACGAAGGGACGGGGAGAGTTTAAGGAAGCGTGAACAGTAATTGCTCGGGAAAAGAGAACACTCCAGAGTAACTGCGATCCGTCAGAACACACACAATTTTTGGAAACAAACTGGTGAGTTCACTTGTTTTGAGAATGTGAAGCTCTTTGTGGAGTCGGATTCTGACATCCTGAACAGTCAGGCCAAGCCCAAAGTTGGAAAAGCGGGATGAGTATAGATGGTCCACATTTCCGGGTGGCTACCTCTGAATCTACCAGCGCGAGCCGAGCAGTGCGTTGGCGAACGATCCCCTCCCTGATCGATACTGTTTGTCTATTCAAATTAGTTAACAACGAACGACTCTCGTAGGCGCCGCCGCGCTGGCCGCTCCACGCGCCCCTCCCGCGCCGGCCACGCCACGCCCTGAGGAGGCGTTTTCGTTTCCTAAATACATCGGGCGCATTAATGTCCTTTTTGTTTAAAACAGTAAAGGATCACGAATGTTGTCAGCCGTTCTCCGCGCTTGGTGATTGGACCATAGGCCGCTCTGCTCTGCTCTGCTCCACGCCCCGCGACCACCGCGCCTCCCCATGGCAGTTGGCATCCGCAGGCGCGGCAGCCAGCAGCGCAGCCAGCGCCCCGCGAACGATGGCTGCCGATTTGGGTAATTGTATTGCGTCGGGCTTATTGTGCAGAAACGTACGTGCATTCTGCTCGCTTCTTTTTATCCCCCCTCCCCCGCGGGCCCCCCTTTCCTCTCTTCCGTTTTCTTTTCATTTCACATTTCCCCCACCCCCTGCCTTTCCCTTTTTTGCATTTTCCGGCAGCCTCGCGTCACCTCCACCCCCACCTCCACTCCCGCCCCTCTCCTCTCGTAGGACAGCGAGCGGCCCTTGGGTGTGTTCACTTCACTACCCACAGCAGCCCTGGCGCCCGCCACGCCGCGCCATGCAGACTAAGCTCGCAATCTGCCGGATTCCATGCTCTTTATTTTGTTTTTATTTCTGCATTTTTTGTTTTGTATTTTTGGGTGGTCGCGCCGGGCGGGAGCGCCTCGCCACCGCCGCCCAGCATTAGCATGAGGGCGCGCTCTCCAGAGTATATATACATGTACACAATGTACACACACAACTACATCGCAGTGGAGGAAATTAATTTGAACACACCGCCGCGCCTCGCCCCGCTCCGCCTCGCTCGGCCAGAACCATTTTCCGGCCTCTTTCTCCCTCGTGGGGCCCATTCCCAAACTAGTGCTGGGCGACGTGCCCACGGGGACGAGGGGCTGACAACGCGTCGGGCAGCGCCAGCCTAGCAGGGTGCATTCTGTGCGGTGTGGCGTGGTGGCCACAATGTGGCCAAGTTCTGCGAGGATGCGTCGGGCTACACCAGGAGCAGAATCAGCAGTATGCGTCATCCGTGCGGTCACAATGTGGCCCAACTTTGCTGGATTTTCCGATTTCTGATCCACTGCCGCTCTAAACGCCTCCAAACCGTAGCCACTCTTTGAAGGAGGGAGGCTTTTAAAACCTTACAAATGTGCCATTTAGTCCGGCGCCGGCCGATCGGGAGCGCGTGTGCGTCCGCGTGTCTAACAGCGGGCTTCCCCGTCGGCCGGGCCCCGCCGCGCCCATCGTGAGTGATTGCGCCGTTTCCGGCGCCATGTCCGACTGGGCGGCTGCGTGCGGATAGCGGGCGGCCGCGGTCTTGCAGGGCAAGAAGCCGCCGGCTCTGGCGGCCGCGCCGCCGCGGACGCAGCCGCGTGCAGCCAAAGCCGCGCCAGGCTGCAGAGGTGCCCAATTAATTAGGTAGCACCTCCTACTTCTCTCTCTCCGTCTCTCTTTCTCTCGCTCATCCGTCCCACGCCGGGCGGCGAGTCCACCGCCGTAGACCCAAACGAAAAGTTAGAGCCCCCTGCTCCTGCTCCCCCACTTCCCCATCGTTGGTTTTGAGGTGCCGAGGCAGGCCGGCGCGGGAAGGCCCCTTCCGTGTCAGGAAAATGAAGAGCCAGGCGAATGGCGCAATAAAAATAATTCCAAGAGGGCGGCGGCTCGTTGGAGTGCGGAGGGCAGGGAAGTCCCTAGGCGCGCTCCACCTGCAGGTGCTGCAGCCACCACATGACCTATCTGCTACGCCGCTGCAGCTGGAGGTGCATTGGAGTCCGGAAGGCAGGCGCTTGCAGCTGCGGCAGTCCCCATCTGCCCTGTTTTCTACGCTGCTGCAGCTAGGTGCGTTTGGTGTGCGGCAGGCAGGGAAGTCCCTATATTCTCTGCCGCTGACGCCACCTGACCTGTCTGGCTGTATGCAACACCGCTGCAGCTGGAGGCGCGTTGAAGTGCGGGAGGCATCAGGGAAGTCCCCCAGGCGCTGCAGCTGCTGCAGTCCCCACCTGCCCTGCCTTTGCTACGCCGCTGCCCACGCACCTGGCGGCGCGTCGAGCTCCTCTCCATATTCGGCGGCCCAACAAGGTGCGAGTCGCGCCGCCGCAGCCGCGCTCCTTGTACCATCGTTATATCCCCGCGCGCTCCTCCCCGCCCCCCTGCTTCTCCGACGCGCCGCCGCCGCCGCCCGCCGAGATTTGTGACATCGTGAATGCATTATTATTTATTTATTTGGTTTGTTTGTAATTTCGACCCCCTCCCAGCCTCCTCTCACGCCGGTGCGGCGCGCGCGCGCCTCAATTTTAATCGAATGGATGGATCGCATCAGCGCGGCCCACGTCTGGGCGCGCTGAGGTAACAGACGGCGCACTGCACAGAAGAAATCCACACGTTTAATAATAATAAAAAATCGACTGTTTCCTGGGGGCATTTCACTAGGATTGATACTACAGCAATGATAGTTAAACTGTTAACGACAACGACAGTGTTGCGTGTCAGCGTTCTTTTGCGTAAAGGCGGCTTTGTGACCTTGTGCCCAAGTATGTACGTAGCAAGGTATGCACTCGGCATTTCTACACGGCCAGGTACGCACTTTTTCTGCGTACATGTACACACTTAAGTCTCCAGAGCAATCCGAGGATAGGATAATCCCCGTTGTGTCCACAGCCCGCAAACAGGTGCCGTGTGTACAGGGGGTGGTGGTGGTGGCTGCCGCCGGCTGCGGCTGACCCTGCCGGTGGGGTCGTCGCTCCTCCGCCGCGGCGTTACAAGTCGCGCCCACTCATGTAAACCGCGTGATTTCCCCGGAGGCGCCACTCTTTATGGTTTATCTGGTCCTGCAGGACGAAGAGACGACGGCAGCGGGGGACGCGAGAGGTTGCGAGAGAGATGAGGAGAGAGGGACGGAGAAACGGGATGGAAAGACCGGAAGGGACACCTGGACACCCTCCTGGTTGTCCAATGGTGTGGGGTGAGGGGGTACCTCAGTGTAAATGTATTCATTCAGCAATTTTTCTGTTTTCCTTATTTTGTTATTTATTTACAAGGTAGACGCACGTTAAAACCGTGTGAAGCTGAGCAAAATGTGCGTCTACCTTGGCCTGCGGCGCGCTAAAATTAAAATGTTTTCGCGATTTTGGTTGGCATGCCTGTCCACCTCACATCCCACGTCTCACGCGAGGCGCCTCACTTCACGCCGTCTTCCGGGCGGACTCCCCTTGCGCTTCCTGACAGAGCTGAGCATTCAAAGTTAAAGTTCAATTTCAAGTTCAAGTTAAGCTCAGCAACAAGTTCAAGTTAAGCTCAGCAATTATATACGTTGGACGCGAAGGTATCTGATAATTACGCAACTTCCTCTATCGGGTCGTGGAAGAAGAGCGTGTACTCGGAGGCGAAGGTGGAGGAGGGTCAAAGTTTGTATCCGCGGCGGTGTGGATGGACCCACGGTCGTCTGGGGCGTGTATGGTGCGGGCGTGGCGGGGCGCAGGAGGACAGGGGGCGTTGCGATGTGCCCGCCATTATCGTGGGCAGTAAAAGTGGGAGTGCTCCCCGCAGACTGTCCAGTGAACAGCCGCGGGGACGGCCCGGGGACGGCCTGGTGCTGTCCGCAGCAACGGTCCGCGGGGACTCCTTATTGAGGAGGGCGGTGGGCCGCGATTGGAGGACGTCCGAGTTCCTCTATCAAGCTGGCCCGGCCGCTGGCCTCCTCGCCCGGTCGTTTGGCGCCTCGCTCGCTCCACCTCTCGCCGAGCGCTGTCGCGCATCCCCCTCCTGCTCGGCCGCGCGCAGCGAGGGGCGCCCGGGGGATAGGCAACCCAACGTGCACGCGGGAGGAGCGGGATGGGCAGCCCATCGGGCGGCGGCGGGCGATCGCGCTACATCAACCTCCGGCGGAAACCGCGGTCGTTCAAAATCTTATTCTTAGGTTCGTGTTGTACGGGCCGCATAGGAAAGGACTGATTGAATGAACAACGGGCATATAGTACAGTCAGTTTATTGGTAATATCAATGGTAGCAAGAGTAATATAGATGTTATCGCATTAAATGTTAAAGCGTCACAGATAAAAATGTTACAACGTAATCTAACAATTAAGGAAAAGTGTCATACTGAGGAGACGCCTTTCACAAAGCTTTATTCCTTTTTTTGCAATAACTGCGAATGCCTGGCGTGATGACTAATTGCTGTCCAGGAAAAATGATTTTGCTCGTAAGTGCATGTCTTATTTCTTTTGTCCAGTCACTTGTCATGGAAGCGCGAAGTACCGAATTCACAGGCCAAATAAAAAATGGTATATCACAGACAACAAAAATACAAGAAAAAGTGATAAAATGACAAATGATGGTTAACAGGTTATAGATGTTCAAAACAATGCTAACCCAAAATTACATTCAAACAACTTGACTGCTTGAAATCTTTGAGAGATATGTATACAAACGTAACATTAATAGGTTTCCCCTTGGTGTCCTGAATAGTTCAATTTCTCAGGTTACCAGAATTAAACAAAAATCTTGATTGCCTGTGATTTGCATCAGAGATATGTGAACAAAGGTGAGTGTGCTTATGCCGTCGACTTTGATTCTACGTTTGTTTTGGCATCACATAATAAAAAATTCTGATATTGAAAAAGTGAGAAAATTACATCTACTCAAAAAAGGGGTCAACCATTTTAATTATAAAAACAATAAATAGGGGCATTATTGCACCACCTCGTCAAAATGTTTTTCACCCATTGCTGTTTTTCTACAAAGCACAATCATAAACAAATTGATTTTACCATTCTAGAACAATATTAATAAGTTATAGGAACAGAGCTAAGCGAACAACGCTTGTAAAAGTTTCTACAGCCTAGGCACTATGATACAAACTGCGGGCATCTAGCCCACCGGACTTGTGATCCTCGCCAATTGTGGAGGTACGTGCGTTATTCCACTCTTCAGTCATATTTACAAATTGAGTCAAACACGCTCACATTTTTATGGAATGTTTATGATACACTGTAAAAAAGGGCCTACATTCGTTACTGTAAAAATTGTCACTGTTCTCCGAATGTGCAGTCTAAAACTACTTTCAGTGTCACTTTGGTATCACTCACCCTACAATTTACAATAAATTTTACAGTTTTAAATTGTTTATAATTTACAGCTTTAAACTTTTGTTTTATTGCAGACGTTTTTTTACAGTGTACCATTTAGATAACAAAAGTAACTATCGGCTGTCTCGTTTGATTGGGACCATAACGACAGTGTAAGCGGTGCTTGCCCTGGCTTGTAAGTACTAGGACAATCTAAGAATATCTCCAGCTTTTCCTTTCTCACATTAATTGGTGTGATTCAGCCGAGACATCTCCAAGACATTATAATTTCATTTTCTCTTTAAGGGCGGTTGAACCGACAAAAAAACAGTCATATAGTCCGTGTCGCAGTCGCGCAAAACGTTTTGACACTATTAACTAATTTCTTTCCCTTTTCGCCTTATTACGCCTCAGTATCTATGTTATTGCATCATATTGTTGTTGTTGGCACGTTTAAACAGGTACATTGGCTTAGGAATGAAAAGGGATCTTATACCAACATTCCACCTATTCTCAAACAAGTTTCGGCCATGTTTTCAGACTAGCGTTAAGATATCCTCACCGCAGAACCACCATTAAAAACAAGTTTTTCAACTAAACTCATGTATTTTTTAAATTAAAAAATCTCTCGCCGTTTTTGAAAATTGGTGCGTCTGTCCGAAATTTCGAAATTTTCAAATAAAATTTAAATGGATCCTTTTCTTTTTTTTTACTCCTCTCTTTTTCCATATTTTCCGTTGTTTTCAAAGTCTATTTTCATGGATCTCATGTCCAGGGATGTGCTTATTTTTTGTAAATAAAACGACCTTGGCTAACGCCTCGTGTGAGTCACACCCACACGGTTCCCGCCTCCCCTCCAGGCCCTGCTCGTCTTGGGCCGCTCAGATGCAGAAGCGCGACCGCTGCTGGAAGCGGCGCAGACGGCTCGTCCAGTCCTTTTGCCACTCGATGACGATGGAGTGCTCCGTGATGGTGAGCCCGGCGCCCAGCCCCTCTCCCTCGTTCCCGAGGATGAGATACGACCTGCAACAGAACAACCAGTCAGAAGGACAGCCCGGGTCACCGCACCGCCGCCGCGTGCGATCGAAGGAGGCACGCTACTCACTTGTTGACTTTGATCTTGGGGCACTTGCAGGCGAGGTCGGTGGCGCGCACCCACAGCGAGGACGGGCCCTTCTTGAGGCGCGACTGGACGCCCGCCTTCTTGAAGACGGTGTCCACCGACACCCGGAAGGGCACCCAGTCCTCGGAGTCGGCGCCGCTGTCGTCCTCGTCGTCGTCGCGGTCCGGGTCCACGTAGTCGTCCTCCTCGTCGGAGTCCTCTGGCTCGTCGGCGTCCATGTCCGGGTCGTTCGGCGCGGGCACCGGGTCCTCCCGGGACAGCACCTGAACCAGCACGGCTGAAAGCACCAAAGGTAAGGCCTCTTAGCGAGCTCCAGGGGCGTATGTAGGTTCGACTATCGACAGTTGTGGCCAAACGCACTGCGGTCTGCAGCGCAAGGGTCCGAGGCGAGGCCCTCCAGGGGCGGGCCAGACTGCCAGACTGCCTCTGGGGCCAGCGCCCCTCGGGCCAGGGCCCCTCTAGAGGCGCCTCCCCGAACCCTCGGGGGCCCCGCCGGTCTCTGCTGGGCTCGGCCCTCGGCCCTCGGCGTGGAGGAGCACCGCAACCCCTTGCAAGGGCATGGCACTGCCGAGCCACTGCAGAGGCCCTTAAGTGCACTCTCTCCGTGCGAGGGGAGGGGGGCAGGAGGGGGAGGGGGGCAATATCATTCCGCTGTGTTGTCGCCCTGTGGTGGGACCAGCCGCATCACTGCGGCCCAAGGCGCAGCGGCAGCTTCGCTTTTGTTTACCCTTCTTTTTACCCGCGCGCCCTGCTGCGACACCAACACCGCGAGCAAGATCAAAAACTTTGTCAGCAGCCGCTGCTGCGACGAAATAAAGGAGCCCTGGCCTGCCTGACAACAGTTTGAACTCTGCCGGAGAGGTTTACAACTAACTACAGAGTTAGAGGCCCTGCGGGCTGGGCAGCCGTCGGGGAGGTCCCGGGTCCGGACGGAGGGCGCGCCCGGCCCGGGGCTCGGGGTCCGGGACCTCCCCGGCCGTGCCCGCGGGCGGGAGAGCGTAAGCAAGTTCTCAATCTGTTTGCATTCTATTTGTGCCCATTTACATAGGGCGGCGTTCCCACGTTTCAATCTCTCCCCGCCCCGTCCCACCCCGCCACACCACGCCACGCTGCCCAGCCCCGCGACCCCCGGGGGCCTCCACGGGGTCCCGCCCTCTCCGCGCTCCTCATATCGCTCCACTCCCTCCGCCCGTCCTCATCCCCGACGCCCCCGGGCGCGCGGGGGTGCAGGGGTTGCTACAGCCCCCCCCCCCTCCCTCTCTCTCTCGTCTGCCTCTCCCCCACGTCCCAGGGATGCCGCTAGCAGCCGACGTGGTGCTTTATTCGTTCGGCATTGCATATGAGGTGCGAAAGATATTGAGGTCGACATCGCTGTTATTGAAACCGGGCGGCGGCAGACAAATAGCAGCGCGGGGTTGTATGGGAGCGGGGGAGAGAGAGAGGGGCAGCCGGGCTTCGCTCGCTGCGCCACGCGTCTTTCTCGCACGGGGCTGATGAGCAGTCGGGAGCTGGGCAGGCCGCCGCGTTGGAAGGGAACGGAAGGGGATTAGTTATATCCGGTGACGGAGACGGAGCCTATTTCTCAACCGCCGGGGGCCGGCCTAGCCTCGCGCCGGGTGCGCGCAGGGGCTTCGCCGCGCGGGCCAGCCGGCCCAGGACGGTCGCCTCCAGATCACACCTGGATCCGCCGGGCTAAATTGGATTCTGGATCGAGGCTCCTGCTGGAGCTGGAATCGCGCGCGCGAAGCCGGGTCCGGTCCGGGGGGCTGCTGGGCTGGAGGGGGAGCGCCTGGCGCGCCGGGCCCGCAGCACGCGGGTGCATCTCGGTGGCCTACCTCCCAGGCGCCCGCTGCGCGCCATCCAACTCACCGTAGTCCCGCCGGCAGTACTTGCGCTGGTTCAGCCGCTTCGTGCTGATCTGGCACTTTCCGCATTGGTCTGCAACACACGGAGAGAAAACAAAACAGTTAAAAGAGAGCAGATGGATGGAAGTAGAGAAAGGCAATGCGTGGCGGAAAGAGGCGCCGTAAGTTTATTTTTGTGGCCGCCAGGCATCACATGGAACACGGTAAAAATTACATCTTGGATTTCAAGAGATCTACTTGGTTTTCAAGACAGTTTTCAAGGAATCTGCTTGAATTCCAAGATATTCTTTTTATTGGAATACTCGGCCGTGTGCGATACGGCTGTTCTTCGGGCAGTGTATGTGGGTCAGTCAGTCAGGCGGTCTGGGTGGTGGTGCCCGACGTGCCCGACCCGCGTCTCGGAGGGGCTGCGCGCGGACTGACGCGTGCGCGACACTAGACAATGACGGATTGCTTGGGCCCGCCGCGCGACTGTGCCGGGCACTTCAAGGATTGCTGTGCCACGCCCCGCACGCAGAACGTGCGCCCCTGGTGGGCCCGGGCCCGCCACGCCACCGCCGCCGTCGTGCCGCCGCCGTGGCCAGTCGAGCCCGGCTAGGGATTCTGGTTAATGGACTGCAAACAAACTAAAAGTCTTGCGGGCGCCGGCGGAGAGAGAGAAAGAGGCGAGTCGCAGCACGGCGCAGCACCGCGCAGCAGCACCTAGCTCCGCGGACTGTTTGTGTCATTACTGCCATTGTGTTTGGCGACCGCCGCGCGCCGCTCCGACTGTTTTACACGGAGCTCGATCGCACTGTTGCAGAAAACAGTCAACAGCCACTCTACCCGCTCCGCTATACTACTACAACAACTTTGTGTGCGCCGTCGCCGTCCTCTGCGTGCCCGCGCGGTGGTACAACCACTATATTGCCGATGCTGCTGCTCGTGCATTTTCACAGAAAATATATCCACCGTCTCTTTCTCTCTCTCACACACACACGCATACAGCACATGAACGCAGCGACAGGGGCGGAAAAGTTTGTGTGGAGCCAATCCCTTGCGGCGGCCGTTATGCGTTGTAATCTGATTGGTCGGGCGGAGCGGAGCGGCGGCGCAGCAGCGGCGGCGCAGCAGCGGCGGCGCAGCAGAGGCGGCGCCACGTTTGTTTTATAACGGGGCCGCCACACGTTGCAGCCGGCGCAAACAAATCTTGCGCGCTAAGTTGGAGTGAGCGACTAAATCATCGGCGCTGGCAGTTGTTTCTGCGCGCCGCAGGACGAGGAGGAGAAGGGGGAAAAGGAATTGGGCGGTGTTGTGTGTGCGGGGGTGGTAGCGGGGCAGGGCCGGGCGGTGGTGGCTTGTGAGCCTGCGCTGGCTGCCGGAGCAGCTCCGCTAGCGGGCGGACGGGGGGCACGTGCTCGGTAGGGTTTAAATCAATCATGTCCTGTCTCTCTCACACACTCTCTCTCATCACGGCGGAGAAGCTGGGGCAGCGCGCGCGCGGTAGTAAGAGCGAGGGGCCCACGAGAATCGTCTATCTTCCCGCCCGGCAAGCAGCATGATTCGTGTTTCCCAATTCTAGTCTCTCTGTGTCTGGCGCCCCCCGCCCCGCCCCGCCCTCGCCTCGCCTTTCCCCGCGCAGGGCGGGGTGCGTTAGGAGGGCGGAGGTGACTCGCTACATACTCCATTCCCTCCCCCTTCTCCCCCTCCCGCCCCGTGAAACAATACGCGCTGAGGGCATAAGCCGAGGAGTGAGAAATGACGCGTCGGAGTGAGAGATCGGCGCGCCCGAAAGCGATTTCGTTAACAAGCGATTTGCACACGGAACCGAACCGAAGGGGGCGAACGCCTCCCACCCTGCCCCGCTCCGCACAGCGCCGTGCGCCCCCACCCCGGCCGCCCCATGCCTGCATTCATGAGCTCGACGTCGTGTTTATGTTCATATCGATGTTCGCAGCCAAGCTTCCCTTCCCCTCATCCCTCCCCTCCCCTTACAGCGCACCTTTAGTTTTCCGAACGCGCCCATAACGCGCGCCGTTGGGCCGTTGGAAGGGAACGCGGCCGCCAAGCACGGCGCGCTGCCTCCTATAGGCCTCCTATCCACTCCCGAAATGGATCTGGCGCAAATCCAGAGAGCCAGTGGTTTGTGTAACCTGTATACCAACGCCCTGGGGGGACTCGGGGGAGAACCCGAGAGGAGGCCATCGCGGTGGGGCCCCGCTAACGCCCTGGTAGCTTCCCGGCCTAAGGCCGCGCCGCGGAGCGCTGGGCTGCAGCCCCCGTGTGCCAGAACTCCCTAAGGGGGTCATTTGTTTCTGCCCGCCCCACCCCGCCCCACCCCGTCCCGCCGCACCCCACCCCCTCCCTGTGGACCTTTGGAACCACTCCTCCTGTCCCTCTGATGGTTTCCTGTCCGGCGACGTGTGGGATAATAAGTGCGCTGAGGGGGAGGGGGAGGCGCTGGATAGGGCACATCCCCCTCCACCCTCCCCCCAAAAATGAAATTAAAAAAAACTCCGCCTCGCTTTTGTTTTACAGTCGCGCTGGAAGTAATTAAATAGCCTCCGATAATTCTCTGCTCGCCGGAATACTGCGGTGGGGAGCTCTATGCCGATTAGGCAGTTGGGAGAGAGGGGGCGGGGGGTCACGGTGTTTTTTAAATCCACGCGTGCCCCCAAAACCCCCGGCATATCCCCTCCTCTCACCTACACAAAGCGCACTCCCTTTTCTCGACCACCAAAACAAATACACAATCGTTGAAAGTATTTTGTTTATACTTGTTTTGAAAAGGTGTATAGAATTTTTCCGGTTAGATCCCCCGAACGTGTTTTGAGGTTTCATCGAACTGATTTGTCCTGTAAATGTATCTGGCTGGCGTTTGTTTTATAAGTCCATGGTCCGTCTATGTCGACGGAGTTGGGCCCGGTCCTCTTCCTGGTAGTGGTGTCCTCGTCGTCGTCGTAGCCGTCGGCCGTCCGTCATGTCCTATGACGGATGCCTGCCTGGTCGTGCACACAAACACACACTGGGGTATGCAGCCCACGCGCCTGGAGCACGCCTGAGCTGGTACTACACTGTACAGTACTCACCGGTGCGGTTTGGCGCGCTGTCGTCGTCATCCTCGCCCTCCGTTGCCTGGATGGCGGACACCTTGGGGATCTCTGCAATAAACAACAACAGAAGTGTGAGAAGCGCGCGTGGTGCGGGGCGCTATACATACAGGCTACGCTGGGCCGAGTACTCACTGACGCAGGGCGCGATGTGCGAGCGGCTCTGCTGGTAGCCCCTGGCGCAGCGGTTGCAGGTGGTTCCCGTCACGCCGTCCTTGCAGGGGCACTGGCCACTCGTCTGGTTGCACGTCTTGCCCGAGGCGCCGATCGGGTGGCAATCGCACGCTGTGGAGCAACGACAAAGTGTGTAATTTAAGTTTTCCATAACTATTTTCAATAAATATTTTTGTTGTATAGTCCCTCTTTCTTTTGCCGGGTTGGTCGCGTCTGTAAAGTCGCGGGGCGGTGACCCCGCGCGTTAGAAAAAGGGGGTTGAGGAAGGGGCGAGCTAGGCCGGGTGCGGGCTGGTCGGACTCGACGGAGACTTTGGACTCAATACTGACGTCACGTCGAGAAAAGTTGTGCACCGCAGAGCCAATCTGTGACAGCCCGGCTCGCCTGCCACCTCGACAGAGGCAGCCTCGCCCGCCTCCCCTTCCCCTCGCCTCTCCGCTGCTTATGCACTCCTTTTCGTAGTTATTAAGTTCCTTTCATAAATACCAAATAAGAATTGAAGAAGGGGCGCCGTCGGCCCGGGGAAAACTTTTGCTGGAATGAAGAGAATCAGTCTGACACCCAACAGCACCCTGCGGCTGATTTGCATCCCCCCGCCCCCTTACCCTCTTGTGAGCGTCATTTCGAATAGCTTTTTCCATCGCGGCGGACCAGATTATTTGAATAGCGCGCGCCGGGCAGAGCAAGGCAGACAGCCCGCGCCGTGAATCCATTAACCCATTTTGGTATTTAATCTTATATCGCCCGTTTATCTTCGGGGGCGTAGGCTGCTGCTGCTGTGCGACTATAGGAACGCTCGCGATTTCTGCTGAAGCGGCGCGCGAAGGGAGGAAATTAATAAGCCAATTGAAGTCTGCTCGGGGCTCGCGGCCGGCTCGGGGGGGACATTTCCATATTGCTTACCGACGGCTGATGGTTTCCTAAACTGCTCGGCGGGGAGCGTTTTGTCTCCTAGCAAACAATGAGGAGCGTGGTGTTTGCGGCGGGACAACTTTCCTTCTCCTCGCGGCGCGGCGGCCCGTGGCGGCGCGGCGGTTGTACGCCTGTCGTAGGCACATCGCGATCTGCTCACGCTCCCGGGAAAGTAAAGGAGCAAAGTGTGTAGTGTAAGGAGCGAAGAAACAACTTCACGAAATTAGCCACTCTGCTCCGCGCTGTATACGCTCCGTTCTTTACTTTATGATGAGGTGATGTTTGACTTGTCGCTGCTGAGCAATATAAGTTTCCTCACATCTCTCTTTATCTAGGCCTTTTCCCTTTTCAGCAGTTGTTTACATGTAGCAGTGGAGTAAAAATATTGAACAATAACTTATATTCAAAAAATAATAAGATACCTGGAGTAGGTGAAACTTTTCTTACGCACTGGAATCTGGAATAATATTCATCTCGTCTAAAAAGAGTGGTGGTTATCGTTCCAACTAAGCGATGTTCGTTTTCGTCGCTCTATTTGAAAACATATTTCTCCATATGGGGGATGATTTTAGATCATCGCTTCTTTTTGGTGATGTTCGTCATGCAAATGAAGCAATATTCGAAAATCATCACTCAAACAGAGCGACAAAAGCACGCGTGTTACTTCTCCCATGAAAAACGAAAATTGGAAGCTGACTCCTACATTTTCAGAGCGGGCTATAACCTCTCCAAACTACGAGAAAAATAGCTAATTTTCTATGTTAACCATCATCTTCCAGCGGCCATGGCGACATCGCTCGCAATCCCTCCGCTCCTCCCAGGCTCCACGTGGGCCATGTAATGAGAGCCGGACGATGCGTGGGCACGCGTCCGCCCAGGCAACCCCACCCTCCAGTTTGGTATTTTTGCACTTTTGAAACTTGACCATTTCGTTATCAATTCGTAATGTTGATTTTAATTGCTCGCGACAAAACCTCTCTTTAATCAACATCTGCCTTCGTTTAAATGTTTAGAGCCCGCACTCTCTCAAGAAAATGTGCAGTATAACAGCAGTTTGAATCTGTCTACCATTAACACCATTTAAAACTTAAAAACTTTCATTGAAAATGGCAAGGTGAGTGACGCGAATTAATTGTTTGAAACTGAAAATTTTAATTATGACTTCGATTTGATAAAAAAAATGTTACACACTCCCAATTTCCTATGGAATAGTTTGACTTCAAAAATTGCAACTTTATGGCTTATCTTTATCATGAAGAGGGACTCCGTCATTGATCATCTTATTGCCAAACCCGGTCCTTTAAAAAAAAAACAAAAAAAAACCTAAGATAAATTAGGCATGGTTTTCTGGCATGAACGTTGACTTACAAATTTTACAGTGTAAGATTTATCAGCGTTCGAACTATCGGCGCGAAAGTTTGAGTGCAAAAAAAAAATGATGTGTGCGGGGCTCTGTTCGGGCAGACGAGCAGTGCGGCAGTACGTAACGTCCTCCCCGCGACACGCCGGGCGTGCGCGAGCAGGCGACGCGTGGATTAGACCGAGATACACCGCAAGACGCGACTCGATAAAAAGAAAAGAAAACTTTTAAAAAGGGCTTCGCTTGGTTCTTTTAAAACTTGAGCCAAACTCGGCCGGTCGCGCGGTACTACTCACGCTTGCAGGCGTAGCGGTTGGTGATGGGCTTGGAGGCGTCCCGGTAGTAGCCCTCGCGGCAGTAGTGGCAGTGGCGGCCCGCGGTGAAGTGCCTGCACTTGAGGCACACGCCGCCGGACACGCGGCCCGACAGCTTCCACAGCTCCATGTTGAAGCGGCACTTGCGCGCGTGGCCGTTGCAGTTGCACGCTGGAAACAGAAGAAACAGGGGAAAAATTCAGCGGGATAGGTCGTTTTGGTGCGGAAATGTGTGTACCTGGGTGGAGAGAAGGCAGTCGTTGAGCGTGGAGGGGGAGAGGGTGAAATTGGCGGGGGTTCAAACTAACCGTTAAGGGCGGGGGTGGAAGGGGCAAGGGGCTGCACGCCGTCATCAGTGGTGGGGAGAGGGGGGGGGGGCTCTTAATAGGAGTAAGAGTGTGATAAAAGCGTGGAAGTGTGCCAAGCGGCTTTGCAGGCTGGGCTGCAGGGCCGGGCCGGGGTCTCGCGTTAGTTCCCGTGGGAGGTGACGATGCGGGAGCTGCTACTAGCTGATGCTCTTTGCAGGAGAAAGACGACAAAAAGAAAACGGAGTAATTTTTTAACTTTGCGTAATTGCTCCCCGTCTTTTTTTGGTCTGCTATTTTATATCCGGGTGTTTTTTTATTTCCAGAAGAAGTCTTCTAGAACGTCGAGGGGCGTCGTCGAGGCAAATTGCCATGTTATTCCGAACATGTCGAGACACTCTCTCATTATGTGCGCCCCCACTTGTGTGCGTATCTCGTTGTGCTCGGCGCGACGAGTATGTTGGAGTGCGTCGCAAACTTGTGAGGAGATTCGGGGGAGTTAGTTTGGGGCTGGCATGGGCGGCGACCCCGGCGGGGCCCCAGGCTGGGCGGCCGTAAGTACGGTATGAAGTCCCACCGCCTCTCTCTCTCTCTCTCTCTCTTTCTCTCTCTGTCTCTCTCTCCTCCGGCGTGGTGCAGATTGCTCCCGGTGCAGCGCCAGCCGCGTCCTCAAACACGTCCGAATCCATCAGCCTTAAGTAATCTGCGGGGATTATGTCCTGGCGGGGGATCGTCGTGGCGGTGGCGGTGGTGGTGCGGCCGCACCCCCGCGGCAGCTCGGCCGCCTCGGCTCGGCCGGGACCAAATGTACATCTCATTCGTCTAAATGAAACGTCGACTAAGTTGAGGGGGAGAGGGGGAGGAGTAACGGCGGCGGTGGCGCCGCGTGGCGGCGGTCACAGCTATATAAGAGAGAGGGCGGCAGTTGAGGATTTTTAAGCGAGCGAAAGTGGAGGGGAGGGAGGGGGAGGGTTGGGAGGGAGGGGTAGCAGGCTCGGGCTCATTACGGGAGACGGAATGTTGCCCTGAGAGCGATAGCATGTCACCCCGAGGCTAGACGAAAAGACAAGCCGGGGAGATGGCTCCCGCCCTCCGCCCTCCCTTGCTCCCGCCCGAGCCTCCTCCGTGCGCCCCTCCGCAGCCCTCCGGGCGGGCGGGAGCCCTCCTCCGCCCAGGACCCGCCGCCCTTCGGCGCGCCCTCGCCATGCCAGCTCTGAAGACGCTTTGCCAGATTTTACGAGATTCGTCCCCGGAGGACGCGGCCGGAGCGCCGGGCGACAAATTCGCCAGTCATCTGGACCCGATTTTCGCCGTCACCGGCGGCGGCGTCAGGGTCAGGCTCCCTCTGGTGGGCGTGTCAGGCGCCCGTGACACCTCGTCGGGCTTAGACACAAACTCGCCCTCTGCCCGAAAAAAAAGGACGCGGAAAACATTCCCAGACCAGAAGACCAGAGCGGGTGGCCTGTGGCCTCGCCTGTGGCCTACCCGCCCGGAGCCACTGAACCCTCCGCGGCAGACGCAGCCGACCCGCAAAAAGTGGGAAAAGATTGCCGGGGCTAACAGCAGGCGGCAACAGAGTCATCAGCGCTGCCATTTCCTCCCCGCAGTGGTGCGCGCCCCGCCCGGCCCGGCCGCGGCCCCACCCCGCCGTCGTGTTCCCGATTTCCGGCCGTCTCCTTATCTCCTCTTCCTGCTCGTGCGCGGGGCGGCGGGGGCGGCGCGGGCTGCACGAGTGGAGCCGGCCAGATGCGGGGCTCCCGCCCCCCGGACCCGCGTGCGAGGCACTAATAATATTAAATGGTGGAGATAAAATACTTTGGGGCACCCCCTTCCCGACCCTCACGTTAGAAATCAGGATTACGACACTCATCGTGGGTGCGCGGTCCCCGCTGACGGCGACGTGCAGCTCCCGTGCGAGTCGTCGTGCGGCCTTCTCTGCCCCTCCGACTGGCGTCCGCCGAACCCCGTCGCGCCGCACCACCCAGGCGCAGTCGTCATGTGAGATGGCTGCCCGCGCCCCGCGCCGGGACGGCCGAGCCGCCCCTAACCGCCCCGCATATAGGCGTACTGGGACATTTTTCACCCCCTGCCGGTCCCTCTGCCGGGGGTCACTAAAGCGATGTATTAGCGGGGGTGGTCGCCGCGGTGGTAACCGGGCCTACAGCACGCCATTAAATATTTCTCAGCGTCCCTCGCACGGTTATCTGCCTTCCTGCCGGGTTTGCGGCTCTCGCGCCGGCGGCAGCTAAGCTGCACACGGGCCCGCCAGGCCGGGCCGCGCCGGGTGTGCCGAGCTACCCGGCCGACAAAGGCATATAGAGGAGGAGCTCTCTGTGCTGGCCAGAGGCCTGCAACTTTAATGCGGAGCAGCTTGCGGCCGCCGCAGCGGTGTCTGTGTCTCTAGCGGGGCTGGCTGTCGGCGCACCCCCCACCAGCAGCAGCCGCCACCGGCACCGCCAGCACCGCAGGGCAGAAATGAAATGACCAACGGCTCATTTGCATATTTCCATTAGCGTTGCCCGTTGATTCTGTCATCAAGAAGATTTCACGCGAAAAAAAGAAAAAAAAAAGAATAGGAGCACACAAAACAATGGCTGCACCTGCGCAGGTGCGCTCGGTGTATATATATATACTACATAGATAGCGCTGGCTGCTGTAGGTACAGCACGCTGATGGGGCGGGAGAACGGTGGGTACATGAACTGGCAGTCAATGAAAAGGTCGCTCGCATGCACGCGTATCTGTCCAGTGCTGCTAGCAGTGTAGCAGCAGTCGGCACATGAGCGGGCTAAGTCGGGTGGGCCGTCGGGCCGACACGCCTCTCCAGCCTCCGGCACCGCCGCCGGAAGTGCAAAGGTTATTCACAGGGGACAGTCCACCCCCCC